>NW_025999913.1:2260967-2327261 GCF_001458135.2 Marmota marmota marmota | reverse complement strand
GTTTGGGGGTAGGGGGGGGGGTGCTGAGGATAAAACCCAGGGCTCTCAATATGCCTGTGAGACAAGTATTCTACCACTGAGCTACATCCCCAATCCAGTGAAGCGCTTTTTAAAAGAAAGCATGTGGGGAAAAGCATGTAGGTCCAGTTTATAGAATGAACCTCTTAACCTCAGTTCTTAAAGCTCACATCTGTCTGTTACCTATCACTTAAGAAACATGGGGCTGGGGCTCAGCAGTAGAGCGCTCACCTAGCACATGTGTTTGATCCTCAGCACCAAGTAAAAAATAAATAAATAAATAAAATGAAGGTAAAAAAGAAACCTGTCAGGGACAAAGAAAGATGGCAGAGCAGATCTAGGCAGCCACCCTCAATCAAAGTAGTTAAAGAAAAGCCCACAATCAAAGTAGTGAAAGAACAGCTGACCAAGGAAGTGGGTGTCAAAGAAAAGATTTGAAAGTTGGAAGGACTTGGAATTTGATTACTAAGCATAAAATAAGAAAGAATTCTCCATCCTGAACCCTGACCAGAGTGAGGCCAACAGGAAGAGTGAAAAAGACAGAAAGAGGGAACCAGGCAGATGAGTACCAATCACTGCATACTAGCCAGTATTCAAGCTCTCTGCTTGAATCAGATCTACAGGTGTCTTTTGGGAGAGGAGATGATACCAACTCAGAGAAGCACAGGAACAGCTGTTTGGTGGTTATTTATTTTCAAAAAATAAAGAGTTTGGGGGGTGGAGACAATAGTGTCAGGTTGGTAGCAGTGACTTAGGACAAAGCAGCCAGTGCGGGAAAGAAATATCAATCAGGCACTGACAGAAAAACCTATCAATCAGCAGGATCTCCTGACTACTGCCTGTCAATCATCAGGACCCCCTGGCCAATCCA
The DNA here is from genome assembly GCF_001458135.2 of Marmota marmota marmota. Classification (NCBI taxonomy): domain Eukaryota; kingdom Metazoa; phylum Chordata; class Mammalia; order Rodentia; family Sciuridae; genus Marmota; species Marmota marmota. The sequence continues at coordinate 2,326,372 of NW_025999913.1, read as the reverse complement.
GGAGTTCAGCCAGCCCACAGCCACCCCCCCCCCCAACTCCAGCAGGACAGGGGACTCTAAAACACCTTTTCCTGTCCCAAGCCCTTCCCTTCCTGCCTAAGCCCCATAAAATCCCAGTCTAGTCAAGCTCTCACGGGGTTTCTCCTCAGGCCTTTCTCCTGTCCACTGTGGGTCTGAAGGAGTTCCGCCCAGGGGTGATATCTCAAAGAAAGCCTATTCGCTGGCCTTTTTAAATCTGCCTCCTTTAGTCGCTGCCCACGTTGCCTGATCTAACAAATAGTATTCTAGAACACTGGTTACACAAAGCTCATCCATAAGGGGAGAAAAAAGAGGAATCATAAAGATCTCAAGAACTTCTGACATTACCATTAGATAAACAGTCTAAGCAAAAGAAACTTAAATACAGTGCAACAAACCAGTGTGACTCAGGGCCAGAACTGTATTTCCTACAGAAGACATAAGAGTAGGACAAGGATCCGTCTTAAGAGGGGCACCTTTGTGTACCTGAAAGAGCTGGGATCTCCATGCTTTGGGTATTAATATTATTTAATATCCTATTTTCAACATTCACAAGATCCCACAAGTTTCCACCTTTTCTTTTTCTCTTCCCCCCACCCTTTCACTGGAATCACAGGTGCCTAGCCTAAAAACCAGTCTGCACAGGGCTGTCTGTGGCACAGCCCCACTAGCAACTCTGGATTGCAAGAGGCAAAAAAGCTGATGACAGGATCATAGAAATGGGTGCTTTAGCAATCATAAGTTAGCAGTTTGAAAAGTCCAGAATTTGAGTGGGAGAAATTCTTCCGGGACTCTCAGACCCATATTTGCTACTTGGGAGACAGACAGAGGCAGTGAGAACTGTTATTAAGTCATTGTCGTCAGAGCTATTCATAATTTGGGATTTTCATGGCCGGCCTACCCTGGGACATCTACCACAGAAGCAGAGTTTATTATATAACAGTTGGTCCCGTGGCAAGGCACCAGCCACCATGGCTGGAGATTAAGCACTGGAGTCTTTCAGACCCACTCTAATGCCCAGAGCAGGACCGCAAGGCAAGGCCCAGTGGTAAGGAATTGTGACCTGGGGCTAACAAGGGTCATATCAGCAGGCTATTTGCACTGGGAGCTACTGAGCACATTCTCAGAACCTGATGGATTTACTAGGTTTTTCCAACAAGCCCAACCCAAGCCCTATTTTCAGAAGTGCCGGGCATCATCCACAATTGAGGAGAGACAACCAGGTGGGTCTCTCACATGCAGCAGAACACCCACAAGTAGGAAATGAGAAGTTATTTACTGTTAGCCCCGGGACAAGCTATTTCACTGGGAACAACAAGTTGCTTTTCCATCCGGGGAAAGAACATGTAACAAGGAAAAGACACTCAGGAGCTTCCATCAAACCATACTAAGAGCTTTCAGCTGGCCAGAACACCATAAAAATTCTGCAGCCCCATAAGCATATACCAGAGGCAGACAGATAGAAGCCATCTTGGAGAAGTACAAGAACTTGAGTGTGGAGACACCTTTGAAGCAAAAGTCTGATCTAGAAATGTCTCATAATAAATATACAATGGACTGGACCTGTGAAATTTGCTACCAAATTCAGAGGCACTATGAGGTTACACTGTGGAGCCTAAAATGTCAACTCTGCCTCCCAATTTTAGACATAATCCAAAATAAGAACTCTAATAGCTCCTTCCATCTCAGAAACATCAGAAAAAATAAAATTTTCATACTTTAATGTCAGCCTTTGTTATTCCACTGATAAAATTTTATGTATTCATTTGATGGATCTCCCCCATTTGACTGGAAATTGTATTCTCCAGTGTACTCTTCTGCATTGTTTTTATCAAATATATTATAATGTCTCAACCAGAACTATTCTGTATCCATGCTACCATTCTGTATTTTGATTGTAGTCTTTTCCGTCTTTTCTCCCCTTCTATTCTTAATATTATCTCTCCTTTATACCTTCATTCCCAACTCTACCCACTTTTTTTTTTTTAAATATATTTTCCTCTGTAGTTGCTTCATAAGAATTGTGTTTTGTTTCATTTTGGTTGCTGTGGAGCTGGGAATTGAACATAGGGGTGCAGTCACTGAGTCACATCATCATCCCCTTCTGCTTTTAGTGCTGAAACAGGCTCAACCCAGGTACCCAAAACATTCGTCCTCCTGTGCTGAATGCCTAAGCCCTCCAAAATCTGAAGTTCCAAACAGGTGTGTTATGCTGGCTTTTTTTTTTTTTTTTTAATGTAGTAAAATTTTGGACTGATTGGACCTATCCATTGTGTTTGCTTCTTTCTCTCTTCAACATTATTTTATACTTTCACCCTCTCCCATCTTATTCATTGATTCTCCTTTTTTTTTTTTTTTGCCTTTAACCCTGCCCTCCTATGACCCTGAGTTATTTTTGTTTTTTTCTGGGATTGTTTTTCATGTGTGTATACATGACTTTATGTGATTTTTATTTCTTGCAGGTATGTGTAAGTGCATTCTGTTTTTTAATTTGGTTTTTCTTTTGCTGGTTTGTTTAGGTTTCTATATTTTTTAAATTTATGCTTTCCTTGAGATTTATTCATTTTTCCCATTATTTTGTGTGCTGCTTAGCTCTTTATGTTCTACTTTGCTTTTTTACTTAGACTAGCTAGAATAATTTTTGGATTTTTTTTATTTTTAATGGGGAGTATCTTCTTTAGGATACTGTATTAATCAGATTTACACATTATATCTTTTCTTCTTTCTATTCTCTTCTACCTCACACACTCTTTTTTTCAACAACCCACAATTTTTTCACCTTGACTCTCTTCCTTATCTCTCTATTTTCTTTCTGTTTTCACACACCTCTTCTTTCTCTTTGATTTGCATGCTCCATGTAGAATACAATAAAAATTCACTTTTTAAATATCAATCTATCACCCTGCTTTAGTATATTATCCCCTTATTCCAAATTGGATGCACCAGAGTTGTAGAAAAAGTTTTAACAGGTGTTAGAACTTATTAGTATATGGTTTGCTCTTAAGTGTTTACAAGTGATAATGAGCTCCCCTTAAAAGGTAGTTAAGTGACTGATCAAAACATGGAGAACCCAGACCCTCTGACAGAGATATTGGAACACAAAGACAAGTGAAAGCAGTCTACTCAAAAGTCTTCCAGTCATCAGGGGAAGGAAGATACAATGCAGCAGACTGGCAAATATCAACACAGAAACAGAGGAAACATGAGAAAGCAAGGAAATTAAATGCATCTAAAAGTCACTGAATCCTCAGAAATCAAAGTGGACAAAATGCAAAAGAATTCAAAAAGTTAATAGTTAAAATCATCAAGGAGCTAAAAGAAGCTATAAGAAACAAACTAAGAAAGTACAGGAAGTAAAACATCAATCATCTCAATAAAGACAGAGAAATTCATAAAAAGAACCAAACAGATATTTGGAAGATAACAATCAATAAATTAAGTTAAAAATTTCAATTCAAAGTATGAACAACATATTAGACCATGCAGAAGACACATTTTCAGGCTACAAAGACAAAGTACATAATCTTGAAAATTTAGCAAAAAAGATGGTAAGAGCCCATGAAGAGAATGCTCAGGACACATGGGCCAATATGAAGAGACCAAATCTAAGGATCATTGGCATGAAGGAAAAGAAGTGAGTTGTAAGCAAAAGGCAAGCATAACCTTTTAATGACAAATCAGACAATTTTCTGACACCTTGGGAATGAGATGGATATTCAAATACAGAAGCCATTTAGACTCCAAATAGACAAATAAAAAATATATACTCCAAGACATACTATAATTAAAATGTCTAACATACAGAACAAAGATACAATTTTAGGAACTGGAAGAAAAAAAACAGCAGGCCAAATTTAGAAGCAAACCAATAAGAATCATCACTAACCCCTCAACCAAGATTTTTAAAACCAGGAGGGCTTGGAATAATATATACCAAGCTTTGATATGTAACAATTGCCAAAACAATTGCTCTATCCACAAACTTATCTTTCAGAATTGAAGGTAAAATAAAATTCTTTATATAATAAGTATAAATTAAAAGAATTTCTATTACTAAACTGGCACTATCACAAATATTTAAAAGAAATATCTCATGCAGAGAAAATGTAAAACAAACTTCAAAGAGAGGTATGAATGAACCTCACTAAAACAATAATTTGGTAAATGAGAGGCAAGTCTGTATAAAACATTAGAAAAAAATTAAATGACAGAAAATAATAATCAAGTCTCCATAATAACATTCAATGTAAATGATCTCAACTCTTCAATTAAAATACATATATTAGTAGAGTGGATTAAGAAACAGGACTCCACCATATGTTCTTTACAAAAGACTCAACTTACAGGCAAAAACACACAGAGGCTGAAGGTGAAAGGCTGACAAAAGATACACCATAAAAACAGAGATCAAAAGCAAGCAGGAGTAGATACTCTCATATCTGACAAAGCAGATTTCAATCCAAAATCAATGAGAAGACCAAAGGTACTTCACATTGCAAAGGGGGGCTTATCCAACAATTAGATATAACAATGGCAAGTATTTTTTCCCCAAATATCAATACACCTACTTACATAAAACAAACACTACTCAACATAAAGTCCTAGATAGACTTACATACAATAATAAGGGGTTATTTCAACATACCTCTCTCACCAACAGAAAAGTCATCTAGACATAAACTAAAGACTTTTCAGACCAAAAACTACTAACAATCAAATGGATCTAACAGATTATCGATAGACTATTTGATACATCAACAAATTCACATTGTTGTGTGTCAGCCACCAAAAGCTTTCCAATAAAGAAAAGTCAAGTTTAGTTTTACTACAATAACTAGCAGGGAAAATACCTCAACATCATGAAGGCTCTCTAAATGACAAATCCAAAGGCAACATCATACTGGAGAAAAAATGAAAGCATTTCCTCTAAAAACACAAGGATGTCCACTCTCACCAATCCTGTTCAATATAGCTATGTATAAACCATAGCCAGATTAATCAGATGAGAGAAGTGATGCAAACAGGAACAAAAATTGTCAAATTATCTGTTTGCTGATGAAATGATCCTATATGTTTGAAGACCCAAAAAAATTCCACCAGAAGACTTCTAGAACTAATAAACAAATTCATTAGAATAAAAGATCAACGTAAAAAAATCAACAGCTTTCTTATACTCAAATAATCAATCTATGAGGAAGAAATCATGAATATACATATCCATTCAAAATACCTTCAAAAGTAAGACAAAATAAAAATCACTGGGATTAAATCTAATCAAGGAGGTGAAAGGCCTCTTCAGTGAAAATTAAAGAGCACAGCAAAAAGAAACTAAAGACCTTAGAAGATGGAAAGACCTATCACACTCTTGAATAGGCAGAAATAATATTGTCAAGATGTTCACATTACCAAAAGCAATACATGATTTCAATGTGATCCCCTATGGAAAAACCAGTGACATTATTCATGGAACTAGAAAACACAATCCTAAAATTGATAAGGAAGAATAATAAAAGACTCAAACAAAGCAATACTGACCAATAAGAGTGATATGGTTAGAATCACAATACCTGATCTCCATTATACTACAAAGGTATAGTGACAAAAACAGCATGGTACTGGCATGAAAACAGACAAGACAGACGACCAATGGAGTAGAAGACACAGAAACAAGGTGGCAAAACATACACTGGAGAAAATATAACCTTTTTAACAAATTACGGTGGGAAAACTGGATATTGATACGTAGAGAAATAAAATTAGAACCCTATTTCTCATTTCTCATGTGGCGGGGGGGGGGCTGAAAATGGATCAAAGACCTAGGAACTAACCAAAAACACTGCGACTATTAAAACAAAAATGGGTCAACATGTTTTCAACATACTGGCACAAGCAATAACTTCTTTAATAAGACTCCTAAATATCAGGAAATAAAACCAATAATCAATAAGTGGATGTCTTCAAATGAAAAAAGCTTCTACACAACAAAGGACATGATTAAAGAGTGTGAGGAGGGGCCTAGAGAATGGGAGAAAATGTTTGCCAGCTATTCTTCCAACAGGAGATTCATATCCAGAATATGTAGAGAACTCAAAAAATTTAATGCCAAAAAAGGCAAATAACCCAATCAACAAACGTGCAAATGAATTAAACGGACAATTGTCAAAGAAATGGAAATGGCCAACAAACATATAAAAAGTGTTCAACATCCTTACCAATCATAGAAATGCAAATCAAAACTACACTGAGATTTCATCTCATTTCAGTTAGAATGCTGACAAGAATATGGGGATAAAAGATGCACTCATACATTGTTGGTGGGTCAGAAAATTAGAAGGACCACTTTGGAAAGCACCGAGGAGATTCTTCAAAAGACCAAGAATAGACCATCTTAGGTCCCAGCTATCCCACTCAATGATATAAATTCAAAAGAGCTAAAATCCACATACTATTAGGACACAGGAAGGTCAACGTTTATAACTACAATTCACAAAACCAAGTTATGGAACTAGCTTAGGTGTCCCTCAATAGATAAGTGAACAAAGAAATGTGGTATACATACACAATGGCATTTTACTCAACCAGAAAGAAGGATAAAATTATGGCATTTGCTGGTAAATGCACGGAAGTAGAGAATATCATGCTATGTACAAGAAGCCAGATTTAGAAAGTCAAGGGTTAATGTTTTCTCTCAAAACTGGAAACAAGAGAGAAATAAGAAAATTTTTTTTAAAGGGGATCTCATGAAAATAGAAGGGAGAACAGTGGAGTAGAGGAAGGGAATCAAGTGGGAGGGAAGAAGGATAGGAAAGAGGAAGAACTGTGGAAAAAAACTGATAAAACTGTTCAAACTGTTCTTTATACAAGTATGAACATATCAGAATGCATTCCACTTTTATATATAATACACTAATTTAAAAAAAAAAACGAGGAAGACCAATAGAATAGATGAATAGAGGATTGGGATTTGGGGAGAGGAAAGAGGGCAGTAGTTTAGATTGAAATGGAGCAAATTATGTTATGTATATTTATGAACATGTTGAATTGAATTCCCCAATTATGTGCAACTATAATGCACTAATAAAAACATAATGAAAATTAAAAACAATTAGAAAAAAAAGAAAAGAAATATGCTATATGAAATACACAGGACACCCTGAGAAGATAAAAATCCCAACCACAGTAACACTTCTGCTGGTATAGTGCTCTTCCATTTCATCCCATCAATAATGCTACGTGGTTAAGTATTATTCTGAACCATGCAACAAAAAAAAAAACTAAAGCCCAAACAGCTGATGTAATTTGTGTAAACTCCTAATATGCCTACCCATTACACGAAGGTCAGATTTCTGAACAATTAAGTACTTCTCAAAGGCCCTAGAATGTTCAATTCAAATTCTCTTTTCAATTTTCTCCCTGAAGCTTCTATCTTACAAGTCAAACCCACATCGATGCATTTAAAATATAAATATGAAGGCTTGAATAAATAAATCCAATAAAACTCATTGGATTTGATGCTAAAAAATGAAATAGTTAAACAAACACACAAAAAAAGTAGAAAAATATTTGACCCAAGAGCCAAATCCATCCATGGCCTATTTTTTGTTAATATAGGTTACTGGAACTCAGCAAAGACTATTTGTTTAGATATTGGCCAAGGGAGCATTTTAGATACAAAAGCAAGATTTGATAATTGTCAGGGAACATTTGATGCACAAAGCCAAAAACACCTGTGATCTGCTCCTTTATGTAACAATTTTGCTATCCTGTTTTGGCTTAACTCACTGAAAAGTTCTTCTGCCCATTCATAAAGTCTTCCTGTTCACAAACACAGAGTGGACTGTACTGCCACAGAAAGCAGTCCAAGAACAAATGGGGACAGTAAGTATTTTTGCATCCACAGAAAAGAGAAAGTGGGCAACTAACTGAGACAAGGCAATAATAACGATACAGTTTTACAGACACACATTCGGGTTTGATCCCAAAGCAAACCTCTTTGGTGCTATGTGGATACATAATTTGATCTTTTTGTAAAATAAATTCTTTACCTATAAATTAAGAAAATAATACCTAACTAATCGTGAAAGGATTAAAGTAGATCCTATCCATAAGATACTTAACTCATTACCCAGCATATAAGAGATCAGTTGAATTAAAAGTTAAAAGTGACCCAGACATTTCCAGAGATCAGATAACAGAAAAAATCACATCCCTGTTCACTAAGAGTAAACTCAATATGGATATTTTGTTTGTTCAGATAATTTTCTGTGTTTGCAGTTGCAGATGGATTGGATTTAAGAAAGTCAGCAATAGATGAGACAGCCAGGTTGTCATTTACATGAGACACTCAGAAGTATGGTTTGAAAATTAGGTAAAAAAAGAGTTTCAGAAATGTAAACCTAGGAAGTAATCTGTATATAGAAGAGTTAATGTCATAAGAATGCATAGGAAGGTTAGGAGAAAAACAGAAATGAGCAAAAGGCACAGCGCTTGGAAATCATCATATTTAAGGGGAAAGTATATGAATAGTAAGATATTGAAGAACAGAAGGCTTACCATTATCACAAAACAGGGAAAGAGAAAGTCTAATAGAAAACCAAGGCTTTTTCTTTTTTCTGAAGGTAGATACTCTCTATGTAAAATATTTAACATCTATTATTATTATTATTATTATTATTATTATTATCATCATCATCATCATCATCATTTGCTACCTGTCTTCCTGCTAGATTCTCTGGTTCCAGAGAATAGAGCATGCAATGCAAACGCATGCACCTCTGGGTCTTCACATTCTACATCCTTAGCACTACCCAATGAATAGAAGCAGACAAAGAGGAGGAAGAAGAGGAAGAAATGAAGGAAAACTGGTCAGCAAGGTCAAAAGAGACAAAGACCCAAAGTAAAGAGCTATTTAACAATTCACAGAGTAAAAAGATAACCTAAGAGTTGGGGGACAAAAACGGTCATGAAAATACATACATTTTATAGAGGTTAATAGCAAAAATATATACCAAAAAAAAAAAAAAACTCCAACAATTCAATAATAAGAAAACAAATACCTCAAGTTAAAGAAATGGGAAAAGGATCTAAATAGCCAATTCTCAGAAGACTTATAGCTACCCAGCAAATGTATGAAAAAATGTCCAAAATCAGTAGTCATCAGAGAAATGCAAATCAAAATCACAATGAAATATTATCTCACATCTGTGTTATTATCAAAAAGACAAGATTAGAAACTGTTAGTATATGGAAAAAGGAAACCCTTGTATGCTGTTCATGAGAATATAATTTGTAAAAGAAAAATAGAAAGTCTACATTCAATACAACCAAAAAATGATTCCTGACACTTTTAATATACAAACTAACTTCTAAAAATCACATATAGAGTGCACCTTTTATATTAATAGAAAAGATATTCAGTGTTAGGCAGAATAAAAAAATAAGAGAAACAGAAAAATGAAGAATCAGAAGTCATTTAATACAAAGCTAATATTTTGTACATTGAAAAAAAGAAGATGATAGATGTTATTCCCAAGAACATGTAGCCAATTACAGTCAGAGGTGTAGCCTGCTTCCCAGATAAATGTTCTTTCCCTTCCAAGTCACTACTACATACTCTTCCTAACTCCACCATAAACTAGCAGAGTTTTGTCATCTTCAAACCAGTAAAAGGGCCCTGTTAGGCCACTGTGAGGATTAAGTGGGTAAACAGATGTAAGCCCCTAGAACAGCTGGGGCACATAATAGGCACTCCATAAATGACAGCTACAATCACTACTAAATTCACTCAAGCACACTGGACATCAACTCCCTAAATCACCTTGTACAATAATGGCTAAGACTAAGAGGTGAGGAGAAAGTCAAGACCATACTGCCTCCATGAAAGGGTTGCTACATACCTTCTCCACAGTGAAGTGAGCTGAGCAGTATTTTCTTAACTCCCATGCTTTGACTGGCATCATTAGTACCACTCTTCCAAACTTTTAACTATTTTACCACTCTTCACATCCATTAGGCAAAGATCTATGATATGAGGGAAATGGCTTGGGTGCTAGGAGTCCATCTTGTCAAACCCCATCTTGTCAACTGTAAGCTGTGTTCTTCTGTAAATTGTTTACTTTCTCTGAAACTTGCTTCCTCTCTAATTTCTCAAAATGAAAATAACATCTACTTTACATCATTTCAAATGAATGTGAAGAACATGACGCGTATTTTGAAGGAACATGAGAGGTGATTAAAATGACTCTTCAAAGTCAGCTGTCTAGAATGTCCAAACAGTGGGCATGTAGCTCAGGTGCACTTGTATACAAGGCTGTTTTTAAGAAGTATTATTCAAAATGGTATATGATGCATCTGTTATGGTCATGGATGACACTTAGATTCTTTTGGTAGTTTGGGTTTGGGCAAAATTGAGAATGCTGTTAAACTTTATTTACACCTATAAATCTAGAACAGTGACTAGAACTGGTAAAATACAGAAAAAACGTTTGTTGTTAGAATGGATGAATTGTATAATGGTTTCAACAGTCCTCTCAACCTCCTTCACTCTTGTGCATAAAGGAAAAACTAAGCAATACATGAACTCTACTGGACTGGTAGCTTGTCTGGAGCACAAGTACCTTATTGCAAAGAGTCAATGGTAAGCCATCATGACCCACATTAGGTCACAACATAAAAGTAATCAAGCATGTTCCAAAACCTCAGATACAGTACTTCACTGGTTTCCATTAAGAAAAAAAATGAAGCTTGGCTGAGACAACACACACTAGTGCATTTTACTCTACTAAAAGATGGTAGGAAAATGGCCAACTTCATTACATTTTCCTCATAAAAAGGCAAATTGAACATATGTTTCTGTTCCTGCTGACTAGCATGAATACAAAGAAAATGTCTATAAACAGACAGCTTCATTGATTATTAGTGATAAAGTTTCACTGGCATAACCTTTCTAAGAAGCAATTCAGCACTATCAAGAGACTTAAAACTGTTCATACACTTTTGAAGGATAATGACACTTCTAGGAATTTATCACAATGAAATAATTTAAATGAAGTCCAGTTAAACAAAAGGAAGTTTCATTTCAGAATACTTATGATAGAAAAAATTATAAAAAATATAAATGTCCCCAAATAAGAAAATGATTAAGAAAATTATAGCAGTTTTACAAACATATAATAAAATAGTACAGCATCATAAAATATGATTCCAAACAATTTTAATAATTATATACTTGTGATAAAAAGGATATATAATTATAATATGACCTTATATATCAGTCTAAGCAAATACATATTCTATATAGAAACTGTGAGAAGAACTATGAAATAATTAATTGATACCAATTATCTCTTCAAAATAATAGAAATTATCCCTATACCTTTTTTCCTACTCTTTACTTTTATCTAAATTTTCTGAATAAACACATCTTTTATATTTTAATTTTTTATTTCAAAAACACTGAATTACCATTATAAGAAAAAGATATTTCAAAATATCTGCCAGGTTGAGCTCAACACATTCTGATGCCTATATTAAACCCATTCATATCAAGAAAAATGCCCATATAAATACAACTTTGCTAAAGGGAGTTTAATTAATTGTATTCAACAACCAGCTAAGCAATTATTTTTCGTAAGAATGCAGGTGGAATGGTTGGCATACAAAACTTCTTAGCCTTTCCAATTCTTTTTCCCTAATCATAAATCAACTGTCATAAGCACAGTGCCAATTAGTCCAATGCTGTGTTTTTGAAGAAATAGGAAATTGATAATACCTTCTTCTATTCCAAATATATGTATCTCAATAATATCCATAGAAGAAATCTTTAATACATGTCAAAACTAAAATGATATATTACAATTTAGTACAAAGGAACTATCTCTAATGAATATGTTATTAAAACTTTGTTCAAATTTTACCTATGCTATACATGTGGTTCATTAGAGAAGTAGAACACCGGTATTGCTATCATAGTGGTACTTGTTGGCCTCATTCTGGACTTCTAATGATGGTCTGAGTACATCCTGTTCATATGATGAGCCAGGCCTTTGATAGAGATGGTCTTTTAAAAGGCTTATTCTAGTCTTCTACCTCTTGAACTCAGGTTTCTATCCAAACAGCATCTTCTGAATTGAGTAATCTCTTGCATACTATCACTGCACACTGTTTAATGTCAGTACTTGAGTGACAACATATTTCTCTGTATAGCTTGGGGGTATTTTTCACCTGTATTCATGATGTGAGGGTCATCATTATCACCACTCTCCTCCTACTTACCTGAACTTCATAACATTTCAGCAATTTCCCTATCATTCAAGGCTCATATAAGAAGTACATTATTATAAAGTTCAGCATTTATCCAACTCATTATTTTGGCTGATGGACATTTAGCATAAGAAGAGAAATGCGACACCTTTTCATTAGTAACATGAAACCGTTCAATGTCTTTTTCACAGGTTCACTTTCAAACATCAATGTAACATGAAGTCAGTATGAAATATTAACTAATGTTGATTTATAAGCCTCATTTCAAGCATTAGTAATTGCATAAATAGCATTTTCCCCTGTTTTATTTCATTTTTTATGTAAATCTTTTTATTTATATATAACATCAGAATGCATTAGAATTCTTATTACATATATAGAGTACAATTTTTCATATCTCTGGTTGTATACATAGTATATGCACACAAATTTGTGTCTTTATACATGGATTTTGGATGTAATGATCATCACATTTCACCATCATTAATTATCCCATACCCCCTCCCTTCCCCTCCAACCCCTCTGCCCAATCTAGAGTTTGCATATTCCGCCCATGCTCCCACTCCCTATCCCACTATTTATCAGCCTCCTTATATCAAAACATTCAGCATTTGGTGTTTGGGAATTGGCTAACTTCACTTAGCATTATGTTCTCTAATTCCATCCATTTATCCGCAAATGCCATGATTTTATTCTCTTTTATTGCTGAGTAATATTCCATTGTGTATATATGCCACATTTTTTTATCCATTCATCTATTGAAGGGCATCTAGGTTGGTTCCACAATTTAGCTATTGTGAATTGTGCCGCTATAAACATTGATGTGGCTGTGTCCCTGTAGTATGCTGTTGTTAAGTCTATGGATATAGACCGCGGAGAGGAACAGCTGGGTCAAATGGTGGTTCCATTCCCAATTTTCCGAGTAATCTCCATACTACTTTCCATACTGCAGAATTTCCATAATGCACCAATTTGCAGTCCCACCAGCAGTGTATCAGTGTACTTTTTTCCCTACATCCTCACCAACACTTATTGTTGTTTGTATGCATAACGAAACCTAAAGAATGAAATCAAAGAAGACCTTAAAAAATGAAAAAATCTACCTTGCTCTTGGATAGGCAGAATTAATATTATCATACTTCAAAAGCACCATACAAATTTAATGCAATTACGACCAAAATTCCAATGACATTCCTCATAGACATAGAAAAAGCAATCATGAAATTCATCTGGAAAAATAAGAGACCCGGAATAGCTAAAGCAATCCTTAGCAGGAAGAGTGAAGCAGGTGGCATCACTATACCAGAACTTAAACTACACTACAGAGCAATAGTAACAAAAACAGCATGGTATTGGCACCAAAACAGACTGGTAGACCAATGGTACAGAATAAAGGACACAGAGACTAACCCACAAAACTATAATTATATTAGCAAGGGTGCCAAGAACATACATTGGAGAAAAGATAGCGTCTTCAACAAATGATGCTGGGAAAACTGGAAATCCATATGCAACAAAATGAAATTAAACCCCTGTCTCTCACCATGCACAAAAACTAACTCAAAATGGATCAAGAACTTGGGAATACAACCACAGACCCTGCATCTAATAGAAGAAAAAGTAGGCCCTAATCTCCATGATGTCGGATTAGGCCCCAACGTTCTTAATAAGACTCCTGTGGTGCAAGAATTAAAATCAAGAATCAGTAAATGGGATGAACTTAAAACTAAAAAGTTTCTTCCCAGCAAAAGAAACAATCTGTGAGTAGAGAGCCTGTATCTTGGGAGCAAATCTTTACCTGTCACACATCAGATAGAGCACTAATCTCTAGGGTATATAAAGAACTCAAAAAGCTAAACACCAAATAAATAGATAGATAGATAGATAGATAGATAGATAGATAGATAGATAGATAATCAATCCAATCAATAAATGGGCCAAGGACATGAAGAGACACTTCTCAGAAGATGATGCACAATCAATCAACAAACACATGAAAAAATGTACATTATCACTAACAATCAGAGAAATGCAAATCAAAACCACTCTAAGATTTCATCTCACTCATAAATAGCATTTTTAAGGCTAAATCATTTCAAGTGGCCTTGAAACCAAAGGAATCTATAGAAAGAACATTTTTTTTTTGTTATTTGTTTTTTGTTTGTTGAGTTTGTTTTGAGGTGCTAAAGATTCAATCAAAGAATTTGTGCATTCTAGACAAGTCATCTACCACTGACTTAGAGCCCAGGTATTTTATTTTATATTTTCCTTTATTTCGAGACAAGGTCTCACTGAATTGCCCTGACTCATGTCAAACTTGTGATCCTCATGTCTCAGCCTCCTGAGTAGCTGAAATTACAGGCATGAGCCACCTCATCAAAATTGGTTTTTAAGGTAAGCAGACTTGTTCTCCAGGGAACATAAAATTCCCTGGTCATCAAGCTGAATTATAGAGGTCACGTTTTTATGAAATCTAATACCCAAGAAGTTACTTTTCACAAAAGTTGAAAAGTAGCTGAGTGGAGCCTAAGAATGACCAATTACACTTGTCTTCCAGTCCAGCTTCTCTTAGTGAGTTTGTGTTTCTGCTACAACATTGGACTGAACTAGTCAGAAAATATTTCTTAAGCCACATATCCTTTCTTATATAAATAATGAAGGTTAAATAAATTGCATGTCTCTTTCAAACATCTTGAAGTAGGTTTTCTGTCCCATTCTCTGGCAACTTCAGTATGCCTGCAACACCAGTATATACAAGAACATTCAATTGAGAGATAACATGCTTAAAACTAACTGGTACCTTTTCACTAATCATTAAGTCTTCTAAAAAATGAGTACCAATACAAAGCTACTTCATCCGGCAAATTTATTATATTTAAAACTGCAGTTTCCTATACATATCTTCATCTCATCAATGAGATTTTTGGTTAGATTTTTATAAGCAAAGCTTTTACCATAGATATGTTGAAATCTTATACTATGAGCTTGTTAAATTTCTGTGATCTCAGAATACTCTTTATTCATTTTTCACATTCAGTTGTATCTGATATGTTCTCAGTTATACCATAAAGCATACGCCACAAACAGGTACACTTTCAATTCTTCACTAACCAATCCTCTCTATTTGTACACAGTCACCATCTTTACTTTTTCACTATGTGATGTTTTCCTACTTTTTATTAGCTCCTAGTCATCAATGTTACTGTAAATATTCCATAACTTGTCTTTCTAACTCCTTAGGTTTATAACAAGTCTGTTCTGTATGCTATTCTATCTTCTACATTTCTGATAATTACAGATTTTTCCAGTCCTCTTTTGACTTTTACCCACAGGTCATAGCTCTTTCTACATTTTCATAATGCAAATAAATTCAAAGTCACACTGCAAATTCAAAGTCATATATATCAAAAAAACAAGGGCTGGGGTTGTGACTCAGTGGTAGAGAGCTTGCCTCGCACATGTGAGGCACTGGTTCGATCCTCAGCACCACATAAAAATGAACAAAATAAAGATATTGTGTCCATGTGTAACTAAAAAAATTTAAAAAAAAAATAAAAAACCAGTAGAAATCAGCATGACCATTACAGCAGGGATACAATTCACAAGTCAAATCAGTTCAGATCTTACACCAAAATAAGTTTTGGCACTCATATTTATTTTTGAAAATTTTGTTTTCAGCACTTTTTTTCAGATTTTAAAATTACAAATAAGAAATAATGGATCCAGATTTCCCTTGGTCTTAATTGTACTATGTCATGCCAACTGGCCCCTAATCTGGCCCTGTCCCTTGCTTGGCTTTTCCACCTTCACCACCATCCAACATTAGGCACTCCAAGAGGCCCTTCAAAAACACACATGTGACCACATAACTTCTCTGCTAGGAAATCCCTGGAAGTCCCCAATATTAAATATGGATTTTTAATAGCCAATTCAAACTTCCTTTCCTGCCTCCTCCTCTTGGATACTTTCTCAAGACACGTACATTTCACTCTTCAGCACCTACGTGTTAAGGGAAAGATGTCAAAATTTTGAGTTCCTCCATAAATAATATTTTCTTTAATTCTATGTATCAACATGAATATATTAACAGCTATATTAGAATTTGAATTATGTGGTAATAGGTCTCAATGAAAGTAATTTCATTGATATTAATTAAAAGGGAAATATAATTTAATAGAAGCATACAATAAAATACAATGCCAGTAATCAAATGATATTTAGAGAAAGTGACACGATCAGGCCACAGAATCACTAAATTACCTGAACCAAAAAAGACCGAGAAGCCAAGTGCACAGATGAAACTTGGTCATAGAGGAGAAAGACCTTAAAGATCAAACATCAAAACCCCAGTTCCTTGTGCTGGTCACATGGCCAGAGCTTCTTTCTGAGAGGGAGGCTGTACAGAAAAAAAGGCCACATGCAAATGAAGTCAATCATTAGAGACAAGGCCATACACTGATATACAGACATCTCCCTTGGAGAATAACGGAGTTTATTCTGGGAGGAGATTTTTGAGAGGCACAAAGCATAAGATGACCAAGATGCATAATAACACAGTATGCAGGGTGTAAAATTCTAGAACTAACTGGGCACCAGGGAAACTCACCTCCTGCTGCCTTGGTTGAAATCAATATAAATACAGGTTTATATTTCTATATCTCCATGTTTAATATAGAAATTTTCATACTTTTCATGTCAAATGATCCAAGTAGCAATTACTTGTGGGAATGAATCTCTTTCCATTAGAAAATAAGCTTTTGAAGCCAGGATTCATTTCTTTCATCATTTCTAGACACAGTCAAGCACACAAAGGACCTGCATAAAGTGCTTATTCCACAAAGGAAGTTCTTGTTCTAGGAATGAACACACCACAGGCTCACACAATTGCTTTCAGTGAGTTCAAGATAAAACAAACTGCACGATAGGAACACTAAGCCACACAGAGTCAAATGGACAACACATTTTAAAATTATTGAACTGCAGTAACATGAAATCCCTGGAAGGGCATTTTCACATATACTTGTAATGACAGCAACCCATAACCTTCCCTAGAATTTTATCTACTTAGGATCAATTAATCTTTTTCACAGACTCCTGTACCTAATTCCTGGAAATGACTGCAGGTCCTGATTAACAAAGACGTTGCTTCTACCCTGGGCACTATTAACAAAGACGTTGCTTCTACCCTGGGCACTATAATAGCCTTCACAAACATGAAGTAAATACACTCTTTTTGAAACAATTCATCACCATGTGCTTTTCTGATTGATTCTGGAGCATGTAGGTGACAAAAGAGGACCCTCCAAGGCAGGAGAGTACAGCTCTAAGACATATGAGGGTCTAAAGTTCAGGAATATCAGCAGTCCCTTGATATTCCCAAGTGCATGAAGAAATGTAAGTAATTTTTAGCACAAATGGTTATATCTTTACCCATAATTGGTCTTAACAATGTATTTAAGGCATGGTATAACTATCAGCAAGAAATTGGCACTGGACTTTGCTGCCTGGGGCACATGGTTTACACTGGTTGGCAAAAGCGCATTACAATATTAATGAGCATGCCATTTGTCAGGACAATTATGCATGAATTTGGCAGCTGGACAAAGCAGACAAGCCCTATGAGAGAGAGAGTGCCAGGGCATATGGATCAGAGAGATCAACAAACCCCTTGACACTTCAGTTTTTAGCAATATTGTCTTTTTGTGTAGATAATGTCTTTTTAAAAAAATAAATAAATCAGCCTAAGGAATAAAAAATTCATGGGAAAAGCAATTATTAAAAAATTATTATCTGAATATACAATGCCATTTGTGCATTCAGAAGACATTTCTCTTCATCACTGTAAATCAGTAGAGAAATGACTGTCAACATCATTCTTTGTTAATAAATGCCATATTTTCAATAAGGAGAGTTTTGAAGCTGTCCTGTCACACTGGAAACTTCTTAATTATTTAAGAATAGAGAAGTACTCCTAAGAAAAAGTATCTTAAGCTACATGTAGAAACAAATGGAAGATACAACTTTTGAAAGGCTGATTTTTTTTTCCCTTAAACACAAATCACAGTACTCAGTTTCAAGAGAAATCAGTTTTGCTATCATAAGTCAAAAGGTTAAAATGTGTAATTAAATGAAAGCATAAGGGAATGACTGCAGACCAAAGACCCTATAAAACTAATCTGAATACTTATTAATAAGTGTCTAAAGATTTTTTCCACATATGGTATTGAAGAGATTCCTAATCACTTTCACTATTTTTCACTTTAAAAAGTATCATCACTGATTAAGGTCATGTTATCAATATCCATTAGTTTGGGTGCTTTAATAAATATGCCAGGGGAAAAGTTCCTCTCACTGCATAAGGAAAGAAATAATATATACACACTGCAAAACAAAAATACTTAGCTGGGGGCTGGGGCTGTAACTCAGTGGTAGAGCACCTACCTTGCATGTGTGAAGCACTGGGTTCCAGCCTCAGCACCACATAAAAATAAAGATATTTAAAGAAAAGGAAAAAGTTTAATTGAGAAACATGGTATTAGAAATAAATAAATACTTAGCTAGATGTGGTGGCACACAGCTGTAATCCCTTCGGGGCTCAGAAGGGTGAGGCAGGAGGATCGCAAGTTTAAAACCAGAATCAGAAACTTAGAAAGGCCCTAAGCAACTTAGTGAGACCCTGTCTCAAAATAAAAAATAAAAAGGCTGGGGATGTGGCTCAGTGGTTACGCATAGTTGGGTTAAATTCCCTGTAGAAAATTAAAAAAAAAAACGAAAATTATCCTCATGTTCTTTAGCATCAGCAGCTCAAGAAAGTCAATATGAAACATCAAAAATGTTAGTTGACCTCAACTTCAATAAACCTATTACTCATCATTTTTGGTTTTAGCAATAGGTATTAACTGAACTGTATGGTATGTATTCCAAATTTGGGGAATAAAAATGTAATTATTTATCCACAGAATTCAGCATTCAGAAAAAGTTTAAAGTAATCTTGCTAGTGTATGTATCTTGCTACATACTAGCAAGATATATATGTATGTATGTGTATATATATATATATATATATATATATATATATATATATTATTAACTGATTAAAAAATAAATATTCAGCTGATGAAAAATAAGGTTTTTCCTTCAGAAAAACAACTTAGCAAGCATAACAACAAATACAATTAAAAATTATTTTAAATCAACTAATTGGATATGAAAATTATTTTAAGGAATTATAAATGTAACTACTACACAGGGGAAAAAAATAGCCTCCTGGTTAAAAATTCTCTTCTCCTAAGTATTCTAAATAAACAATTTTATCTAAGAGTCTCCAAATAAAAGTATTGCATTTAAAATCCTGGAGCCTTGACTATAATGAAGAAAAGAGGAAACTACAGTAGACACAGGCTCTGCCAGCTCTTTAGCCCACAATATCAAGAGGAGCCTAACATCCTGGCCTGGCTTCCTACCCACAAATGGTGATGTTACATCATCTTCCCTATGAAGCCTTTTCTTCTTCTTTACTTAATTTTTTCTTTCATTTAATACTCATAACAACACAATGAAAGACACTGAATAATTTGCAATAGTGTCTGATGGTGACTGCTGGAAGAGCAAGCTTCAGTCCTGACTCTTCCTAGGTCCTGTCCACCCTGCAATCTCTGTTGCCTGCCCTCTCCAGGCGCGTCAGCCCACCTCGCTTTTACCAACACACACAGTTTCTAACAAGTACTCCATGAAATTTCTTTTCACATTGAAACACGTCTTCCCATTGCTATGATTCATAATCCCAGAGATGTTTCATCTCTGTAAGCTTCATCAGTAGCCTTCACTCTCTCCTCAGGGAGAACTGACCAGCTCCTCCTCCTTCACACCTGTTTCCTATACACACTTCACTCTAGGCGCATAAAATTCATTGAAGTTGTATGTAAGGCTCTAGTTTATCTATTAGATTTTAATCTACTTGAGGACAAGGACAATGTTTTGTTCTTTAGAAGGAATTTCTTTCCATGTCAAACAGAGTAAACCCAATTAAGAACATCTAATTCTATATACTTCCAAATAACTATTTATCTGAGAAAAGATATCACCATTTCATTCACAGTGACACTTTCAAAGTTCCATCCATTCTCCACAGCAGATCCAATGGTACAACATAAAAAAAAAAAAAAAAAAAGTTTATTTAGCAAGCCATAGAAAAAGATGGAAATCAAACAACTTTTTAAATTCATAAATCAGAAAAGGTTGTTATATACATGGTAAATTATATTCTGAATATAGCAGCAAGCTAGCACAAGGGTAGAACTTCAGCCCACATATCAGGACTCCATCACCCCAATTAGCTAATACATGAAAGTATTTAATTGAAACTGTGAAGTACATAAACAGGATACATATTTTCATTATTTGTAGTATTTATGTTGTAGTATTATGTTCTATAACATTGCTGTGGTCACTAAATTAGCAAATACTATAGCAATGCTCTTACAAGAAATATAGTGTTACTTTCCTGGGAGAGCATAATTGAACTATAATCCTATATATTCCATACTTGGGGAATAACAACATAATAAATTATCCACATCATTTTTTGTCAACTGATCAATACATAACCTTGCATGAGTACTTCTGTTGAAACAGACTTTATTCAATATACACTACAAATACATTAACACTGAACTCACAGCCGAAAGCAGTATTTCTCAGGTTTAAATGGAACTTCCAACACAGGTGTTTTCTCTGTTGCACCTCACATCCTCCCTGCCCTTCAGGACTAGAGAAAGCTCTTCAACACTAAGCTTGGGGGCCATTTTAAATAGCAAAATCATCAACAAAAAAAAGGTAAAACTTTGTGAAACACGACACTAAATAGTCCACAACCAGGGCACTTGCTCACAGTGTGAAAGATGAGACATGTAGGCAGAATGTCACCTAATTCAACTTCAGCTGGCTGGGAATGTGCACGTCAGGCAGGTCAAAGGTTTTCCCGTTCTGCACATTTACACAGGAATAGAAGCAACTCCAGTATTGATTTTAGTACAAATAAGTGCTGATAAGTAAGCATTTCAAAAATACAGAATACATGAATAATTATGATTGAATGTATATCAAAAAATTAAGCCAGGCGCGGTGGCACATGCCTGTAATTCCAGCAGCTTTGGAGGTAGAGGGGGAGGATCCCGAGTTCATAGCCAGCCTCAACAAAAGCAAGGTGATAAGCAACTCAGTGAGACCCTGTCTCTAAATAAAATACAAAATAGGGCTGGGGATATGGCTCAGTGGTTGAGTGCCCCTGAGTTCAATCCCCAGTACCAAAAAGGAAAAAAAAAAAAGAAATTAATAATAGCAGATACCTCCAGAGAAGGGAGATAGAGGAGAAAAAGAAATTTATGTTTTATGATACAACTTTTATCCTTTGAATTTTGTAGTATGCATATGAATTTTATGATCCTATGCTCTGAGAAAACAGCATAAACATATTAGTAATTAAGAAACTAAATATTGAACTTTGGATTCAAATACAAAAAGGCAACAAAATTAAGAAGAAAAAAAATTAATTATTCAAAGTAGAAAAATCACTAATATTTGGAACCTCCACATTGAGGAAACTGTGAGCACACTCTCAAGGGAGGGAATAGCACAGAAAATGACCTAAAATCAAAGAATCCAGCGATCATGACCTCTCAGTTCCCACCAAAGGACAGAGCCACAGCAAGTAGGATACAAAATGAGATTGCTTTTAAAAATAACTATCATAAAAACAGCTTTATATGACATTTTATGGAAAAATAAATGCCAATGAGGCAAAGCAGCACAAACACACATGGCGACACGTTTTACACAACACTTAAAATGATTTTGTATAAAATAATGGTTCTCAAAGTATAATCTCAAGACCATCGACATCAGCAGAAGCTGCTACCTGAGCTTCACCCCAGACCCATGAAACAGGAACTCCAGGGCAGGCAGTCTGACCCCAGGAACCCACCAGGCTGATTCTGCTGCCAACTAAACTTTTGGAACCTCTAGCATAGAAATGTCACTACATGTAGAAATGTTACTATATTAATCAGAAAATGTAAACACAATTTAAACTTTCCTTATTAAAAATGATTTGTCTGTGGGGAAAATCCACTGTTGTTCTGTGCAATAATACAGTCACTAAAGATTAGATTCCGTATGATTCTCTTTAAGTAAAGCAAAAGGAAAAGATAAAAACTAATTGTGGGTGAAAAACATGGGAGCAATATATTCTTCTGACAGGTACTGGTGAAGACTGACTGGAAAGTATTACAGGAGGACTTCTTGGGAAAATAATAATGTTTAGAACCCTGACAGGTTTGAATTACGTGGATGCATACAATTGTCAGAACTCAATGAATGATATTTAATATCTACTTATTCATTGTATGTAAATTTTACCTGAAGAAAACAATAGTTGTATACTAATACTAAGCTCTAGATAATGATCCACATTTAGGAAAAAATCTGCAATTTAAACCTCTCCCCAAAATAGATGGATTTGTAGACAAATAGAGGGCAAGAGAAGTGTGAGTACGTAATAAGTCAAGTGTAATATAGCACATTTATTGTAGAGTCTCCATGGTGGCTATGTGGATGTTTACCATAACATGTTTTTCAACTTGCTCTGAAGGTTTAAAAACTTTAATTAAAAAATGTTGGTGGGAAAAGAAGGTACAGAATTAGATCGAGAATACAACAGTACACTCAAGAGTATGGAGCCTGATCTGTATGTGTAGATTTTAAATTGTAGGGATTTATAGAAGTGGCTCAGGGTGAAAAACCACAGGAAAATGGGGCACAGACCCTGATGGAAACCAAAGCAGCTCTATTTGATATACTTCACAAAGTGGTATTTCATGAAAAATTCTTATAGGCTCCAATAATGCAAAGCAACACACACACACACACACAGAAAAATCACTGCTGAAGATAATGATAATGTTATCCACATAAATCCCATGGGCCTCATAACAAAATATGCATGTCTTTTTCAGAAATAGTTGAGTAACATACAGAGTGGTGCCTCATACATACACTCATAGAGTTAGCAAAGAAAGGACATTAAAGATCAACTGGTTTAAAATCTTGACTTTGCAGATAAGAAAGTTGGGTTCAGCAAGGGAAGAGACTGTTTGTCCCAGGGATCAGAAGGAGGCAGACAGGGTGCCCAGGCTCCAGAGGCGCAGCAGGCCCTGGGCTAGACTGCATACCAACATGGCCTACCACCAACTCCAGCACCCCTGAGGAGTCTTTTAATGAGATTTTTCTCCTTATTTGGGTGACAAGGCATTTGAACAATGAAGGTCTGTGTTTCCTATGACAAAATGTTTCAAAAACAGAAAGTCCGTTTTATTCATAACTGCCTATGAAAGACTACAGACCTATTTTCAGATTTTGGCATTTATTTGAAATTCAGATTCTTTAGTATAACCTAATATGAGTTATAGAGATAATTAATGTAAATGTGAAAATCTCAAGGTAAATGAGAGAACAAAGGAAAAGGAATGTTTTTAAAGTTCAAGCCACTTTCCTATGCTATTTACAGCATTTAGCTGTCTTCAATTCTCAAACAAAAAATTCAAACACTAAGCTGAAATCCCTCTACTATAGGTCTATTACCAGTTCTAAAAAAGAGCACATGAACCTTATTTTATACATGTGTCTGAGAAACTGTGGGCTAAACTGCTACTCAAAGGAACCCTAGACTTAATCTTTCCCTGTAACCAAGATAGCTCTCTTAATTTACCTTGGAATGAGGTGACATCCCGTCAACCATACTCCCGTAATCTGTTTTCATCCATTCTGCATTACCATAAAAAAATACTTCAGGCTCCCTAACAATAAGGAAAGGAGGCTCACAGTTCTGGAGGTCCAAAGGCCCATATCTGGTGAGGGTCTTCTTGTTGGCAAAATCTCAAAACAGCACTGAGCACCACAGGACAAGAGACAGGGAGCATGAGTAGCTCTTCTGGTATGTCTGTGTGTCTCATAAAAGCCACCAGTAGTCATTCCTGAGGGTTCCACCCTGCTGACCTTGTCTAATCCTCATCACTACCAAAGCCTCCAACTTTAAACACACCATATTCAGATTAAGTTTCCACCCTTTTAATACCTCATAATAGGGCTTAATCCCAACACAGGAACCCTCAGGGACCTTCAAACCACATCTAAACCACAGTGGCTATCAGTCTTACCATCTATGCATTTCTGGATCTCTCTGATGTCTTTCAACATCAAAATAGATGCTTCCTTTAACATTTTTCACCTCTACAACAGATCAAAGAACATCTCTAAAAGGCTGTCACCTTGTTAATTATCACCTGCAGCAAAAGGTCTGGTAGAAGAACAGATGAATAATAAAAACAGTAATAATGGCATGATTTTAATTTTTTATCATCAAATCATCATTGCTTGTGTCACTAAGCATTTCACATATATTATTTCATTTACTCAGCACCAAAATTCAAGACGAATACTATTTTATAGAAAAAAAAAAAGTCTCTATAAATCACATAGCAAAAAAATATGGGACTGGCAAGAATTTTAAGCCCAAATCTAACAACAAAACCCAACCTTTCTGCACAGATTCTGGGTGGTGGATAAATTTCAGTTATTCAGGCCAAGTCTGCTCACTCGAATTTCCCTGCCACTGGCTGCTCCAGCAGAGCTTATTGACTGGGGCAATGTGTTCTCTAGTACAGATGGAGGCAGCCAAGAGACACAGTTGCTCACTCTAATAATACATGGCCTCCTCTCTGCACCACCTGCTCAACAGCCTACCCTTGGCTTTTCAGTCCCGCAGATCAGGGAGGAACAGTACATCCAAGAGAAATTACAGGTTGCCCATGGCATAAAAAGGACCACCTGCCACCCCGAATGTGAAAATGAGACTGGTTATGGCTCTAAGGGCCTTCCTTCTGGTCAGTTTGGTCTGTCACACATCCCTTACTGCCTCCACCTGCATGAACCAGCTAATGTGCAGCAAATGTGGTCACCAGCAAATGCCTTCAAAGGAAACAAGGTACTCGCTCAGAACAGCAGACAGCCTATCCACAGCAAGCAGCTGCAGTGGCCTTTCAGGATCAAGACTTGAGACTTAGATAAACTGGACCCACAGGCTGCTTGCTTTGAAGTGGCTTCTGTGACATCTGGTGAGGTGAAAAGACACATCAATTTAGGTGACCACACACCTCAAAACAAGCAGCATGGTGATCTCTGAAAAGAAGGCATGGAAGACACACCTGTCACCTGGCTCACAGCACAGAAAAAGAGGGCACTTAGAGCAATGGTCGCTCTTAGCCATCACCACGAGGACCAGTTGTGAATGTGTTTAGTATTTGAGCCCAATTAAAGGCTTTGTGTGTCGGGGGGGGGTACCAGGGATTGAACTCAGGGGCACTCAACCTCTGGGCCACATCCCCAGCCCGTTTTTATATTTTATTTAGAGACAGGGTCTCACTGAGTTGCTTAGCACCTTGCTAAATTGATGAGGCTGGCTTTGAACTCCCTCTCCTCCTGCCTCAGCCTCTCAAGCCACTGGGATTACAAGCGTGTGTCACCGCACCTGGCATAATAAGTGGATTTTTATTTTTTTAACAGAATTAAGGAGACAATTTTCATTTTTGAAATTTTTAAGGGGGACAACTCAGGCATCAAAAGTAAGCAGTGAAGTTGGATACAATAGGGATGCCTGTAATCCCAGAGGCTCAGGAGGCTGAGGCAAGAGGATTGTGGGTTCAAAGCCAGCCTCAGCAATTTAGTGAAGCACTAAGCAACTCAGTGAGATCCTGTCTCTAAATAAAATACAAAAAAAAAAAAAGGGCTAGGGATGTGGCTCAGTGGTTGAGTGCCCCTGGGTTCAGTCCCCAGTACCAAAAAAAAGCAAGCAGTGAGGCATGAGGATGTGCAGGATAGAAAGGCCCTCCCCCTCCCACAGGAAACAGCCCCCATAACACTAGCTCCCATCACAACGCACTCCTTCCTTCACTTAGAGTCCCTGTCTCTCTCAATTTGCTTATGTCCTTCATCATCTTGGGAATGCTTTCATTTAATTTCTATTTCCCTACTTGGATTACTTTTATCATAATTTTATGTTCTGGACTCAAGTTGCCTACAATAATTTAGGTTAAAAGGAAAGTTAAAAAATAAACAATAATACTAGCTTCTTATCTGTATGAGGCTAGAAAAATTAGATAAATAAAATAAACCTGCTCAAATTATGTGAAAAGAAAAATAATCAGTTTTGGCATAAGGATCAGAATAGTCCAACTGGAATCACATGATCATAATGCAAAGAAAGCATCTTAAAGGACCTAAAGAACAATTTGGTCATCTTGCAAAAGATGAAAGAAAGATCTTGAAAGATTCAACTTACAGTTTATAATGCTAGCTATTTATGGCACTCCACAACTTTACAGCATAACTTTCATGTAATTGGCACTTTCAAAGATAAAAAGGGGATATCCTCCCCAGGTACACTGGCATATGCATATAATTCCCAGTAACTCAGGAGGCTGAGGCAGAAGGATTTCAAGTTTAAGACCACCATGGGCAGCAAGATCCTATCTCAAAAAAATAAAAAAACAGGGCTTAATCCCCAATACCACAAACAACACAACAACCAAAGGGGACATCCTTAAACAACCTTCCTAGGCTTCCCTGGGACTTCCATCCATCATCAGCTGATGAACAAACACTTCCAGTGAAGCACAAAAACCAACAGTTCTACTTTGCTAAGAAATGTTTATTTGCACAATAATGTGAATAATGCAGTCCATTTATTTATATTAGTTTCTAAAAATGAGTGGAAATGGAAAAATATAAGTGTTGATAGTAACAACACAACCTGAGACAAAGATGGACATAACTAAGTACACAAAAGTGTGAGACTAAGGATCAACAGAACAATTTTAGGACATCAGGTCAGTGGGTCTAGTTACCCTTTTCACGCTATAACCAAAAGACCTGACAAGAACAATTATAAAGGAGCAAAAGTTTATTTGGGGCTCATGGCTTCAGAGGTGTCAGTCCATAGATGGATAGCTCCACTACTTAACACCAGGGGCGAAGTAGAGCCTCATGGGAAAGAGAGAGACTTCATACACCAAGGGCAAAATATACACCCCAAAGGCACACCTCCAAGAACCCACCTCTGCCAGCCACACCCTACATGCATACAGTTACCACCCAGTTAATCTCTATTAGTGGATTAATGCACTGATTAGGTTAATGCTCTCATGATCCAATCATTTCACCTCTAAATTTTCTTGTATTGTCTCACACAAATAGCTTTTGGGAGACAACTAATGTCTAAACCATAACAGTAGGCAAAGTTGAGAAAAAATAAGAATTAAACATATTCCAAATACCAAGACTACAATGCCTAAATATCTTCCATTCAATGAGGGAAGTGAGAGAAAATTTAGAAAAAAAATCACATTCAAGAAATGAAAACTAACATCACAACATTCCACTCACTCAAATACAGAAAAGGAGTTTATGGGTCTATTCCCTAGGCATATGGCACACTCAGAAGACAGTAGCTACTGCCTTACAAGACAAAAAGGGGAAGAAAAAAAAAAAGATAGCATCAAAATCTACCTCACACATTCCTGCTTCAGCTCTTATAAAATCTTGCAAAAGACTTTGACAAAAAACTATACATTTATATTTAGAAATTTTACACTTTTTCAGTTCTGCAGGAACAAATAAACCAAATGTTTAGTTTCCATACATTAAATTTTTATCAACTTTTCCAGGAATGCATTTGAACTGAACGTGGAGGACAGTATTGGTGACAGAGAAAGGACTAGAAGCTTGTACTCCAGGACTAGACATCACTCATGTTTCTTCTGCAAGGTCAACTCCTAGGAGGGGACTGCATGGACCTTCTGATGCCTGCACTGACTACCCAGAAGCTACTTTTGGTCGCTCCGTTATTGGCACAGCGTTCTGGGTCGCTAAGGATATAAAAATGTGGTATCCTGATAGGCTAGGCTTCTTCCACTCACTCCATCCCTACCATGAGGAAAAATGGCTGAAGGCCACTCCGCTTTCAATTACTTTTTTAATTAAAGTACAACCAAGAAAATTAGTTTTGAATCATAAACAAAAATTCATGAGGCGGAGAAGGAAATAAATCAACAACAAATAATCACAGCCACTGTCAGCCTTACTTGTAAGCGCCTAACTGCAAGAAAAGAGGAGGAAGGTGATGGAATTTTCCTTCAAGACAATTGTTGGAAATGTATAAATGCCAAAAAAATAAATAAGACTGTTTTAGTTAAATAAATAAGTTGAAGTCAGTAATATCAACAACACGGCTAACAAGTAAAAGGTAAAAATGTAAATTTTCATCACCATCTTTCTCTTTTGGTTGACTGGGGAACTAGACTTGCACTTTTCTGCTATCTTACGCAGTGAGCTACTTAAGCTATAGGATCACACAGTCACACAGATTGCTATAATACTTTCTATCTCTAAAAAAACAATACTTCTCTTGGTTCACCTGTACCCTTTCACTACAAATCTCCAAAGTAGTCTATATTGATGCCTCCGATCCTTCTCTGTTCTATCCCAGGCTCATTCCAATGAGAAATTTCTTCCCAGCCCACCAAGAAAATTTGTCTAGGTCAGCAACAACAACCACATTAGTATCCTCATGGTAGATATAAGTGTTCTTTTTTGAACTATTAGCAGCATTTCTCCTTGGATATTCAGTAAGCATTTCAAACCTAACACACTCAACACTAAGCTCTTGTTTTACACAGCCTCTCCCAATTTGCTCTTCCCCCATCTTACTCTTCGGATGGGTCAAGTCAGAAACCATGGAGTCATCTTTGGTTCCTTGTTTGCTCATACTCCATATTTAACCCATGAGCAGATACCTTGACTCCTACTTCTTCCCTTATATCTACTGCTACCACTCTGATCTAAAACATCAATAACTTCCCAAATTTTTACAATTGCCACCTAACTGATCTCCCTGTTTGTATCCTTACTCAACTATATTATAATTTGTGAACAGTTACAAGAGTGGTCCTCTTAAGACCCATTAAATATATTCAGTTTCCAAATTCTTCCAACACCCTGAAGAGGCAGAATTATAAAAGGATTCCTAGTGATCCTTGTACAATTCCCACCCTTTGACTGAGAATGATGGCTATCACTGCTGTGATTGGCAGAGGTGAAAGAGTTCTGCAGATGCACTTAAGGACCTGAATCAATTGACTACGAACAAATCAAAAAGGAGATGATCCTGTGTGGGTGTGGCTCAATCATGTTTCTCTGGTCTCAGAGACTGAGGACTTCAGAGATTCTCCAGCTGGCCCTGAAAAAACAAAGAGCTATAAGTGAACCACCTATGGAATGGTCTGTTTGCAAGAGACTGAGGGAAACCTCTAGGAGCTGAGGACCTTCATTCTATAGTCCAAAGAACTGAATTGTGCCAGCCACCATGTTGAGATTAAACCAGGATCCTGAGTTCCAGACAAGGCTTCAGCCCAATCAACACCTTGATTTCAGCCTTGTTAAGACCCTCAAGAGAAAACTCAACTGAGCTGAGGCTGAACACCTATAGAAGCTGTGAGACAGGAACACAGTTGTGTTCAGCTGTCAAGTTTGTATTATTACTACCTAGCAGCAGGGTGTATGGTCTAGAAATACTGTTGAACAAATGGTTTTGTTAGGTGCTTTGAATACTAAAAGCTACATGTATCAAAGTTCGCAACACAACTGAAATTTCAGATTATCCAACTAAAAGGTTATCATTTCTCCATTCATATATATAGTATTCTAAAAAATAAAGCAATAAAAAGGGGGCATTGCAATTGTTTTAATCACATAGCACATGGTAATGAAAACCAAATTTCAAATGAAAAAGAGAATTAGAGGGCTCATTATATTTTTATTTATGTAGCAGTCTCAGAATATTCTAAATGAGTATACAGAAACAACTGTGTTATAATGCCATTTTTTTAAAGGAAAAAATTTATCAGTCTAAAGAGTTGATGTGACACTAAATAAGGGAAGAAAACTTCCCTGATGCATTTTTAGAGTTTTTAAAATAGTCTGCCTTGTTCAAATGACTTATTCCTGTTAGAGTACCTAATATGTCATGCTCAGTAGAGGTTACACATACAAAGATGATAATAAAGTCCACAGAATAAAACAAATGAATTTTGAGATATCAGTGTACAAGACACCCATGACAGGAAAATGAGAATTACAAGTAACAGCATCAGAGTCTGTTTAGGCTTTGGGAACGATTCTAGCAGAGAGCCAAACTGTCTCCCAGGCAAAGCTTCTCACTACTCTTCTCTCGGCACAGAAAATCTCTTCTCATGGCAACATAGCAAACAAATGGAAGTGAAGCAATGTGCACATATGAAATTGAATCTCTCTCCATTTCGTGTACTCTCTTCCCACAAGCTCCCAAGCAGCCCTCCCTCCCCAGTGTCCCATTAATTTACCACCACGGCAACACCCAGACAGGAAGAATGCACAGTGGCTTAGCTTGACTTGAAATAAAGGGAGCTCACAGGGAATGACCCTAATGCCCAAGACCTCATCCCAGGTTCCTTATGAAAGAACAGAAGAGGCTGGACATAGCCATTTCCCCAAGGCCCACTTCCACCTTTCTTATAAGGACATGGCACTGTTGGTTCCCTAATGATCTCTTATGTTAGCCACAAATGGTAAACAGAAAATTCTGACTTTACTTTTAGAGTATCAAATGAAACAGGCCCATTTATTTTCATGAAAATCACAGGGATAAAGAAAAAAATGAGAATACCTATAAAGCATTCTAAGATCTTAGAAATAAACACACAGTAGAATGAATCTTCCACCAAGAAGAGACATCAGTCTGGATTTTCTACCTGACTTAGTGAAAAGTAATCAATGAGCCTGGGGTATTTCTAAACTGTAACACTCAACCCCCTGCGATCCACACTGACAGCCCATGCCTGCTGCCTGGAAGCCTGGGGTGTTTATTTGACAAGGCCACGTGCAAAAACATCTCATACTTGACTACCAGAACAAAATATCTCATCAAAAAGTGTTGCCTGGCCATCAAACAGCAAAGAGACTCAATAGTTGTGATGAATAAAAAGTTGTTAGCTATTAATAATATATTATTAATATTATTAATATTGTTACTAGAGGAAAATCAACGGGAGGGGACAATGGGAATATTCCCTTAGGCCAACCACCCATAGTGATATAACCTAAACTTAAGTATCCCAATATTCCTTAATACTATTTCTGGCCATCAAAGAAACTTAAGCTTTTCTTCTTTGTTGGCATCATAAAACTGGACCTTACAGGCAAATAAGCATAGATAATTCTATTTATCCTAAAAAGAACTTTACTTGAGATCAATATACTTCCCTCACTCAGCTTTTATAATCTGCTGAAACTGCTGAGAGTTGAGCTATCAGTCTGAAGTCTCCCAGTTCATTAACTTTTTTATATGCACAAAAACTTTAAAATTTTTCTAACTTGAGCCAGGTACAGTAGCACTCACTGTAATCCCAGCAGGTTGGGAGGCTAAAGCAAAAGGATCTCAAGTTCAAAGTCAGTGGTCAACAATTTGGCAAGGCACTAAGAAACTGGGCGAAACCCTTGTCTCAAAAAAATAAAGGATTGGGGATGTATGTAGCTTAAAGGTTGATTCCCGTGGTTCAATCCCTGGAAACAAACAAAAAAATAAATAAAATTCTACCTTGATCTTATTTCACTTTTTATCATCACCATTATTACTCAAGATTAATACACTATTATTATAATTGAGCTGACTAGGAATATGTGCCAGGAATAATTCAGAGATTTTTTTTCCTGAGATGATAATTTCTCACTTACTAGATAGTTCCTTTAAAAAATAGTTACAAAATGACACTAGTATAATATTTTTCATTAGAAAATGTAAAATATTGACAGGGAGTAGTCACGCTACTCATCACAAAGGCCTGGCTTTGGCCACAAATGTTTTCTTATCCTCTTCCCCCACCACCCCCTTTGTTATACTTTTAGAGTGATTTAAAACTTTTTAGAGTTATTTAAAAATTCTTAATATAAAAGCCATTTTGAAAAAATCAACTTTCATTCCAAGTCATTTTTACAACAGCAACATCCAAACCTAATTGGAAAGAACAATATAGGTACATATATCAAGATCACTGCTTAGATAATATTTTTGAAAGTAACAGCATATTTAGGGAAGCTTGAGAAGTTGGGAACTACTTGGGAAATTGCATGTTCCAGGGAACTGAGCATCAAAGTCCAGGTAGCTCTGCACTCTTTTCTCAACAAATAAGAGCAGTGCTGAGTCCTGGGGATTTGTGGGAAACCTGATCTACCCAAGAAAAAACAACACCAACAATTACCAAAGTAAATGTGTGTTTAAAATACAAAGAATGCAAGATACAGAGTGCCAAATACCATAAACAATACCACAAACTGCCTTGCAGATCAGGAATTGGTGGCCCAAGATGATCACAGAAAGCATCATTAAAAAGGAACCTTCTGAGCAAGTGGGATAGGGAGGTGGGATGGAGGGGGACATTTTAGAGCAAAGGACAGAGCATGAGAAAAGAGTCTGCTGCAGGAGCCTGGTGGGCAAAGCTCCTACCCATTCCACTTGGGTTCTGCTTAGGACCGGAGAACATTTGAAAGGTTCTGCAGAAGATTTCTGAGGAGAAAACAAAGGAGACAAATATATACATCCATGTGAACATACAGAACACTTGGAGCATTTGGATGTCTGTGCTTTCTTTTATTATAGGAACCAAAGAACAATATGCCATTTGTGGGACAGAAAACAGCACAGCAGAAAGCAAGTCAATTAGTAAGAAAGTTTCAGAAATAATCTAAAAAGAATTTCTTCCTGAATCTAATAAGAAAATTCAAGCTATTTTATTCTACATAACAATGTCTGTTAAAACAATAATCCATAAGACGAACTTGATTTTAGAAGCACTAAGTTCATCTTTAAACTATTCTCTTTCTCAATGTCATCAAATTTCCATGCAGAAATATTAAAAGGACAAAAATAGCCAATAATCTATTTTAAAATAAGCTTTAAGTAAGTATTCAAGATTACTATCGAGAGTTTTCCTTAAAATTCTAATTGTCCTACCAAAAATATGTAGAGATATGATTGACATTTAACAAATAGAAGTGATGATTTTCCAGAAGCCTCTCTTCACAGGAACCTGCAATCTCTGGGTGAGTTTACACATCCTACCTACAGAAGCAGATACTTTTATGACCAACTACTAAGTTTTTAGTACTTTAGCCAAGTTAAGAAGGTAAGCCCAGAAGTAATGGAACATATCTACTGTAAAGAAGAAACCAAAATATTGTTATTAACCACCCCACAAGTGTGTGCCTAGAAAGCTCAAATGAATCAACTGACAAACTATCAGAATAAATAGCATCTTGGAAAAATGAATGAATTCAAAGTTTTGAAAAAAATCAATAGCATTTTTAAATCCCAGCAATAACCAATAGGAAATAAACATGAAACAAAAGGCATTTTTTATAATAATAGATATATAGTGAGCCAATACAAAGCAAGTCACAAAATTTACTAAAAAGCCAAGAAGTAAGAAAGATCTGAATAAATATAAAAAAAATTTTCCTTGTATGGAAAAACTGAATAGTACAAAATGCTAGCTCTACCCAAACTAATTTCATGTATTTCCACTGGAAATTTTTACACAGGGAGAAAGAAGGTAATGGGGAGTACTCTGTAAAAATTATCTCCAAGTTCATTTGAAAGATTAAACAAGTGACAAGAGCTAAGAATTGTTTTTAAATACAAGAAAATAATAATGAAAATTGGCACAAAAACTAACACAACAAAGAGACTCAGAAATATATTTAAAAACGTATATGCTGGCACAGTTGCAAAGACCTATAATCCCAGAGTCTCAGAAGGTGAGGCCAGGGACTGAAAATTCAAGGCCAGCCTTAGCAATTTAACAACACACTATCTCAAACCAAAATATTTTAAAAAGGACTGGAGAAGTCAATTCCCAGTACCAAAAATAAAAATGTGCACACACACACCCACACACATGTGTAAATATATAGATGGACAGATAAAATCTCATAAACCAATGTAAGATAACATATAATACTGAGAAATTGACTTAAGTATTTGGGTAGCAGAGCACAGTGGTACACACCTGTAATCCCAGCAATTTAGGAGGCTGAGTCAAGGTCAGCCTCAGGAATTTAGCAAGGCCCTAAGCAACTTAGCAAGACCCTGTCTCAAAATAAAATATAAAAAGGGCTGGGGAGGTGGGTCAGTGCTCCTGGGTAAAATCCACAGTACTTAAAACAAAAATGTATTTCGGGGGAAAATGAGGTTAATCTTCACTTCATATCATGTGTCAAATAGACTGCAGAAAATTCTAAATTCAAAACAAAAGGGGGAAAAAAGAGAAAACTTAGGGGTAATTCTTTAACTGATTTTGGGTTAGGAACGCCTATTCTAACCTATTTTTTATTTTGTATTTCCAAATAAATACAAAAGAAATAAACAAAGTCAAAAAATGTATAGATTTTACCTCATCAAAGTTTAAAATTTTGCTGCTCATAAACATCAAAACACTGAAAGGGTATGAAAGAAAGAGGGACAATATATGTAGTGAATGACAGATTCAGCCACCATTTACTTAAGCTCTGGGACAAAAATCTCATGAAATGCTGGCGTCCTCTTCAATGTACTATACCATATAAACAGTTCTCTGCATCATTTTCAATTAAGATCTGGGAAACACACAAGTATAATTTATTTCAAAAACAAATCTAGACTTTTGAAAACAGTGCTATTTGTCCAAAGTCTTATGAGATCCCATATATGCAAATAAATATTTTCAGTTTTAATAACTCTTTGAAAAGACTCAACTTTCAGTTACGAGGGCTTGAAAAAGGCCCTGAGGTGTTTAGCACAAGATGCCATGTCTTTGTTCTTCTGGAGAAACAGCCTGTCTTTATTTTATAACTTCAAACTTGTATGTTCGAACCTTAGGTTGTCCTCTCCTCTCAGAGCATTCTTACTTAAAAACAATCTTACCTCTTGGTTTGTTTTAACGCCAATGTATAATATTAATAAATAAAAATAAAACACAAAAAAGATAAAAAGCTGAAAATTAATGGGAGAATCACATGCACACTGTGCAACTCTGCTTAAGTCTTACAAGAACGTTGTACTCAAGGACAGGTGCTCCTTTAAGTCTGCCCAAAGACAACATCAGGCAATTGGGGCAACACCTCTGAGATGACCTCTGAGGTCAGCATAGGTCTCCCAAATAAAATCTATTCCTGTCCCTCTCTTATCCTATAGAAAAGGCAAAATATATGCCCCATAAGTACAATAAGAATAGAGTAAAAAGCATAGATATCTGCTATCCATCTAAATAATTGTGCAAATAAGTACTAGCACTAGTATTCAACAATATGACTAAATTAAATGAGGTCTTTGTATAGCAAATGCTAACAATGCTCCCTTTCTACTTCACTAAGTTTCATATGCCCTTTGATTACTGGTCACACAACTTCTCCAAAAAAGTAAGTATCCATAAATAATAGCAAAAAACTTGTTCGTGATATTTTACATACCTGAAATAATTTAATTTCACATAACCACAATGAAAATATTACAGAAAAATAAATGGTCTGTTACAACCAATTACTAGTTGCTCAATAACAAATTTTCACTTAAGAATATCTGTTGAAAAGTATCTGAAACAGTTTCTATCTGAATGACATCTGTGCATTTAATTAAATCAATTCTAGGTTTCAACACTATTCAAAAAATATCATCAATACGTAAGTGCAAGACACAAAGAATGAATACACATCTATTAATAGCTTCATAGATATAGTCCATCCATCCAGAAAGCTTTTAGCACTGAAGAGGAACATCAACATAAAGCACTAGTATAGTTCCTTTTTACCTTTTCCCCAGTTCTCCAGGAGAGTGCCTATGTCTCTATCAGGCCTAAGCTAATAGATCACAAGTATCAAAGGGAGAGAAACTAAAATGCACAAGGACCTTGCAAATACATGTCATTTAAAGCAATAAAAATCATTGAAGCAAGGACACTAGCTTGATAGTAGGAACTCAGGACTGTTACACCTTACTGGAATGTGGGCATACATGTCAGGGAACCAATGCTTTCACAAGTCAAATGTCAATAGGTGTTCACATGCCTGACAAGCAAATTCAGTTCATCACCTTCACAGAAATCATCAAAAGGCATAATCAGATCCTAACTTTAATTTACAGGGAGGGACAAAAAAAAAAAAAAAAAAGAGCCTAGCTTCTCCAAACAAGACTTGCATTCTCTTAGAACCAGGAAGCAGTGGATGGGGATTCCATATCACCAAGAGGCAAACATGGCTCATCTGCCAAGAGGACCAATTTGGACTGGGTTTTTTGTTTTTTTGTTTTTTTGTTTTTTTTTCATTCTCTATTGAGAAAATGTTGGGTTTTTTTTTTCTAATGATTTTATTTATTTATTTTTATATGGTGCTGAGGATCGAACCCAGGGCCTTGGACATGGCGAAGCAAGCACTCTACTGCTGACTCACAACCCCAGTCCCAAGAAAATGTTTTTTAATTGTTTCCCTGATAAGTGAGTTACTAAAATTTTATTTTATTTTAAAAACAAATAGGAATATATTACAGAGCAAAACAAAGACAAAATTGTAATTTTTAATCCAAAGCACAAGAACTATTAAACATTTTACACTTTAGACCATCATCTTTAAGATTACTCAGATACCCAGGATGGGGTGGATGTGGGTTGGAACAGTCACTATTCTCTGCTATTTGGGGTTCTTCAGGGTGAAGTCCTGACATGATCATTCACTGATCCACCACTGTTAACCACCATGACCATCACTCATAGCATTTACTGAATACTCACTGAAAATCTAGGACTATGCTAAGCTATTTACATTTATTATCTCATCTACCCATTGCAAAGTCTACAGACTAGGAAAATTTAACTCACTGCTTATTAAGACTTTAAAACATTAATCTCATACCTTTCAAAGATAAATTATATGCATGGCTATAAATCTTAAATGAAAACATAAATAAAAAAAGTAAATCACTGCCTCCTTCACCTCTTTACAGACATATTTCCATGCCTTGTAATTGCACATGTGTCACATACTCACTCACATATCTAATTTTAAAGTATGTTAGCATACTGCTCTGAATCTCCTCTTCTCTGTTAAGAATTTATGTTGGGGGGCTGGGGATGTGGCTCAAGTGGTAGCGTGCTCACCTAGCATGCATGAGGCACTGGTTTCAATTCTCAGCACCACATAAAAATAAAATAAAGACATTGTGTCCATCTAAAAACTAAAAAATAAATATAAAAAAAAGGATTTATGTTGGGCCAGGCATGGTAGAGCATGCCTGTAAACTCAGTGGATGGGGAGGCTGAGGCAGGCGGATCCTGCGTTCAAAGCCAGTCTCAGCAACTTAGTGAGGCCCTAAGTAACTCAATGAGACCCTGTCTTTAAATAAAATACAAAAAAGAGCTGGGGAGGTGGCTCAGTGGTTAAGCACCCCTGGATTCACTCCCCAGTGCCAAAAAAAAAAAAAAAAATTATGTTGGTTGCTTTCCATGGTAATATAACAAAGCATACAGATCTACCTTACACTATTAAATAGTCCAAAGTATCTCATCACATAAAACCCCCACAAACTTATTTTCATTTCCCTATTGAAGAAACAAGTTGTTTCCACTATTTTGTTAAAATGATTAAAATATACCTTTTATAAAGGCATATTTACACATCTCTCTTTGCAGACATATACCCTCCTCAAACCTGAATTGGTAGTCAGATGGTTTACATTTTAAATTTTAACAAACAGAGCTAAATGTATGGCCCAAGAGGAATTTCAATGGTTAGGTCCCCCACCAACTCTATACAAGCCCCACACTCCCTATGTACTTTGAAACACCACAGATGACCAACTTATTTTATCTCTACACTGCCAGGTAGTTTTATAAAAAAGAGAATTACATGAAATAATGTGTGAGACAACTTTAAAAATAAAAGTCCCATTGTGTGCAAAATATTATCACCATCCTTGAATGCAAAGAGTGTAAAATGTTTGAGGTGGAAGAGACTTGAATTTCCTGGGGAAACATATAAATACATTTCTAAAAGAGCATGTGATTAACGAGAGGATAGTCATGAAGTTTCTTAGAGGGTCAGCAAAGACAGAGAATACCAGCCAGTACATTCATGGAAGAGGTGAAACTCCAACTAGATATTCAATGATGAGTCCAGTCTGGAGAGCCCAAAATGAAGAGGAACATATAGTAGGTGGTGTACAAACAAGATAAGCAATGGCAGAGGTCAAAGTCAGTACAGGCATCACATAGCACACACCTAATCTAACCTGGCTAGGGACTGCTCAAAATACCCACAGGCTAATCAGACAAGACACACCAATCAAGGACCAAAAAGCACAGCTTCACAGTAACATTAGCAAAAAAGAATGTCTAGAAAACCAAGAATACTCAGAGGCAATCAATTAACAGACACACACCTCTGCCCTAGGTGAATACATCCAACAGAATGGTCATTCTCCAGAGGCAAGACCTTCCTCATGTAAACATCTACTTAAAATGATCAAGCTGCTTAAAATAAGTAAAGCAAAAGCAAATTATACCTTTTCCACTTACTGTTCTATATACATTGATTACTACTGCAGTTAAATCATTTCAAACCAGAGACAGCAGCACACTCCAACAAAGGCAAGTTTTGAAACAAAAAGTCCTACCTTCAAAATCTGACCCTATTTTAACCTGGAAAGTCAAGTAAGCTATTGAAACCACAATTTCCTTATTTCAAAACGGTGATAAATGCTATTCAGGTGAAATGAGATCACATGTGTAAACATGCAGGAGCATGACTGACACATGATGTCTATACACAAGTCCCTTCCTGTCCCATCTGTTTCAAGTAAGACCCAAATACTTAGCATTACTTAATTCTCTAATTTCTCTGACTGCAAAGACAATTCAGAAAGAACGATACACTTCAGAGGGTATCAATCCAAGAAAAAGAATTTGGATTAAATTCAAAAGATCATTTAAAAGTAAATATTAGTATAAACACTCATGACTTGACCCCTATAAACCTAAGAGCTGAGTCAGCTAATTTTTTCATTTTGCTGAATAAAAACAAATTCCTGGGACATGCACTTCTCTACTCCTTAATATTGACCCACTATGTTTTTAATATAGCTCATACCTTGTGCTGATTCTAATCCCCCTTCCACATGAGCAGACTTTCTGATCAGGCACGGTATCATAGGTGATAAATTAACAACTGGTATTGAAACCACATAATATTGCCCTTGTTTTGTTCCTTCTCTGATTCTATAAAGCCTTATACCTGATATAATATAGGTGGATACCTTTAGGTGCATTAAAAG
Organism: Marmota marmota marmota; assembly: GCF_001458135.2. Taxonomy (NCBI): domain Eukaryota; kingdom Metazoa; phylum Chordata; class Mammalia; order Rodentia; family Sciuridae; genus Marmota; species Marmota marmota. The sequence goes on along the minus strand of NW_025999913.1, from coordinate 2,286,597 downwards.
TAAGATTCTCTTAGTGAGCATGGTTTCAAATAAAATAACTGATGTTAATATGAGTAGCTCAGGTACTTGAGTTATATCATCAATCATCAAAATCAGCCCCAAACTGCTAGAGTAGCATCTTCCAAACGGCACATAAATAAATCTGCTAGTTTCTTAACACTCTTTGCTTTCAATTAGCCATTCTGTGGCTCTGCTCATTTCTTTTTTATAACCATATACTTCTTCCTATTGATTCTTAGCACTTCATATATTGGCAGGAAACCAGTGCCAGCCTAATATCATGCATTTATGCAGTGCTTTCAATTGAGTCATTCTGGAACCTCCTTAGCATTCCGATGAAGAGGATGAGTGATGCTTCAGGAGTGTGGGTGGCTTCATCCTTCTTTGTATCTCCAGCACCCCACTCAACGCTTGCTGCATATGAGGTGCTCAGTGTCAGTCAAGGAGTGAGAGGAGAGCAAGTTTCCAAAGTCACATAGTCTTGCATTTGAATCTAAGCTCGTGTATTTTCCAAATCTAATTAGAGGCTGAGCCAATCATAGATGTAGTTTCTAATCTAAAAAAGTGGGATAAAGAATATCTGTTTGAAAAGTATAAGTTCAGTGGAACAGACAAAGGGGAATGAAGAGAAGGGAGGGGGGACAACAAAAGGAAAGACAGTGGAATGAATTGAACCTAACTTTCCTAACATATATGAATATACCACAGTGAATCTCACCATTGTGTACATCCACAAGAAATTAATGGGGGAAAAAAAAAAAAAACTATGGTAAATGGCAGAAAGATCAGTAGAGGAAAGGGAACAAGGGGTCAGGGAAAGGAAGGGAAGGAGAAGTACTGGGGACTGAATTAGAACAAGATATAGTCCACGCATTTATAATTATGTCAAAATGGATTATACTGCCATATGTAACTAAAAAGAATAAATTTTTAAAATAATATCTATTTAGCTGTCTCTTCCTCTGGAGATGACCTACATTCTCCCCTGAATGTATTCCCAGCTTTACCACAAAAGCTTCTCACTTCCAAGATGGACTGTATTCTCCCTTGAATGTGTATGAATGTGTATTTCTCTTTTTTTAATACTTTTACTTTATTTATTTTTTATGTTCTGAAGATCAAACCCAGTGCCTCACATATGCCAGAAAGCACTCTACCACTGAGTCACAACCCTACCCCTGTATTTCTTACTTTACCTCAAAAGATCTCTTTCCCTTGAAAAATCATCTTAAATGTGTATCTGGTTTCCTAAATCTGTATCTCTATGGCGGGGGGTGGGTGGGGAGCAGTGTAACTCTTTCAGAGTTTCGGGCCAATCTAAACAACACAACAAGATGCTATCTTTAAAAAAAAAGTCAGGTAATGGGTTAAAAGCAATGCCATGTTAAGACTTAGACTTGTATAAGGGTGGCCCTAGGCCCTACAGAAAAATAGACACACTATGGAAATTGCTATGACCACACTGGGTATTTCCCACACTGCTGGGCACAATGGTGCATGCCTGCTATTCCAACACTTGGGAAGCTGAGACAGGAGGATCACAAGTTCAAGTCCAGCCTGAACAACTTAGCAAGATCCTATCTCAAATAACAATTAATTGATATAATTTCCCACACCTTGGTGATGGTTCAATTTCATCAGTGCTGATCTCATTCTGGCTTTTGGACTTAACCCTAGATGACCCAGTAACATTCCCAGCTGGGGTGAGTCCCAGGCCAGCTAATGGCATTACTACCTCCTACATGTCCTTCCCAGTGTCTAACGTTTGCTATTACACTAGGCACCTGATATGATAAAGGGAAGGAGACGGCAATGTGAACAAGATGCCAGATAAGTTACATGCTCAAATAAGAGAAAATCCCAGCCATCTACAGCACAACTGTTATTGGAGCCCTTCTCTGGGACCACAAAATCCTAATGGGTAAAACCTATCAGGCTGGACATAGCAGGTATGGAGACATTTGAATTCTCCTAGAGATGTGTAAACAGGCTCTGGTCAATCTCTCATTATGAGCATCTAAATACACAAATCCCTAAAACTACAACTCATTACTCAGGTGAAAATACTTTGAAAGAAATGAGATTAATATATCATGGAGATTAATGTTCTGAGGTGCAGGTGGTAAAGATTTTCTCCCATTCTGTAGGTTCTCCATGTTCTTGAATGTTTCCTTTGCTGTGAAGAAGCCTTTTAGTTTGATACCACCCCATTTATTGATTCTTGATTTTATTTCGTGAGCTTTATAAGTCTTATTAAGGAAGTAGGCTCCTAAGCTGACATGGTGAAGAGTTGAACCTACTTTTTTTACTCCCGACAACATGGCAATTATCAAGAGTACAAACAACAATAAATGTTGGTGAGGATATGAGGGATAAAGGCACACTCATACACTGCTGGTGAAATAGCACATTGGTGCAACCATTATGGAAGCAGTATGGAGACTTCTGAGAAACTTGAAATGGAATCACCATTTGACCCAGTTATCCCACTCCTCATTATATACCCAGTGGGCTTAAAATCAGCATACTACAACAACGAATCCACATCGATGTTTACAGCAGCTCAATTCACAATACTCAAGTTATGGAACCAAACTAGGTGCCCTACAACAGATGAATGGATAAAGAAAATGTAGTATATATACACAGTGGAATATTATTCAGGCATAAAGCAGAGTAAAATTATAGCATTTTGCTAGTACGTGAATGGAACTGGAGAATTTCAAGGGAAATAAGCCAGTACCCAAAAAACAAAGTTGAATGTTCTCTCTGATAATGTGGATAGTAACAACAAGGGAAAGATAGGGAGGGAAAAATTAGAAGTTCACTGTATTAGACAGAAGGGAATGAAGGAAAAAAAGGAATGGGAATAGGGAAGACAGTAGAAGGAATCAGACATAACCTTCCTATCCATACTTATATATGAATACACGACCAGTATAACTCTATATCATGTACAACCAAAAGAATGAGATCCTAATTAGCATAATTCTATTCCATGTATGTACAGTATGTCAAAATATGCTCTACTGTCAAGTAATCTAAAAAGAACAATAAAAAAATTTAATTATAGAAGATGAAAAGAACATATATACTTTAATTACTAAAATGTGCATTGATCTAAAAAAGGGAGAGATGAAAATGAAGAAAGTCACAATGAAGACATTCAAGCAAAATTAAAAACTGAACTTTTTAATCAAAGCTCATATAACCATAAATCTAAAAACATCAATATCCACAAAAATAAGATTTTTTTTAAATGCAGAAGATTATTAATCAAGAATTATGAACTTAATATCTACTACAGTAACATGCAGTCCTTTAGAGACTACAAAATACACTTAAATACATGCATAGTGTGCTAACCACCCAATCAGAGTAGAGTGAGTGAATATATTTCTAGAGAAACCTGGAATCCTAGTTCAAAAGTACCTATGAATGAACATGAAATTTCATTATTATTTTCCACTTTATAATATTCCTATTTTTTTGTTTTAATATAAACAATTTCCTCCAAAGATTTGAGTGGAATTAAAATTCAAGCTGAGCATAGTGGCTCATGCCTATAATCCCAGTAACTTGGCAGGCTGAGGCAGGAAAATCACAAGTTCAAGTCCAACCTGGAAACTTAGCAAGACCCTGTCTCAACTTAAAAAAAAAAGGCGAGGTGGGGGCAGTTTGGGATACTGCTTAGTAGTAGAGCACCCCTGGGTTCATCTCCAGAATTGATAAGATAAAATAAAAATTTCAATGAACATGTATTATAGCTATCCAACCATGCTGCACTATGCTGTAAGGGAGGTCATACACCACACCCTGATCTGAATGCCCCCCCACCCCGGGGAGGGGTGTACCTGGGACCCAGCTTAAGAAACACAGCTTACTGTGTGAGTAACACTGAGCCAAACAGAGCTACCAGTGCAAAAGGGGCATAAGATATATCTCCTTCCTCATGGAATGTAAAACCCACTTTAAGATACAACAAACTCTACATGGCTAGGCAGTACCTACTTGAGTAGGTCCAAAAATGTTGAAATAGGTAAAATCACAAAAGAAAAACCATGAGGATGGATAAGATTTAGAAAAGGTGAAACGGGTAGATAAGATTTGTTGAGAACACAAACCACTGTGACATAATAAAAAATACAAACAAATAGTCCTGAGTTCCTGACAAGGAGCTCCTAAAATCCTGTATTGCCTTCAGTGACAGGGTTAACCTGAGTATCTTTTTCTTGGCCTTTGTCCCCTGTTCCTGATTCTTGGGAATTTCAGAGAAATAGGAGTGTGCTTTGTTCTAATGAGGCCACTTATGATGGCCTCTACAAAGCTAGGGGCCGGGGCCTATCTCCAGGAAGATGAAGGCAATATGGGAAGCTGGAATCTTTAACTCTATCCCCTGACTTCCAGAAAGGGAAAAAGGGCTGGAGATTAAATCACTGGCTGTTGGTGATTGCCTTAATCAACCATGTCTACTATACACACACTTTGATAAAAATTCCTAAATCACAGGATTCGGAGAGCTTCCCAGCTGTAAGCACATCAAGGAGCTGAGAGGGCGGTATGCCCAGAGAGGGCATGGAGTAGTGAGGAATGACACCCTCACACCAGTGTCTTGCCCTATGCATCAATTCCATTAAGCTTTTCCTGAGCTCTATGTAGCCTTTATAATAAACCAGTAATAGCAGGTAAAGTGCTTTTCTGACTCATGGGAGCTATTCTAGCAAATTATTGAATCAGAGAAGGGGTCAAGGACATCCCAATTTACAGCTGGATGGCCAGAAGTACAGATGGCACCATGGGACTTGCCGCTGAAGACTGAAGTAAGAGCAGTTTTAAAGGATGGACCCTTTAACCTTTGGGGTCTATGTGAACTTAGGACATATAGTTGATATCTAGAGAGCTGGATAATTGGTTGGCATGGGACAAAAACCTGCACATGAGGTATTACAAGTGTTATGAAAAAGACAGCTTGAAGGCACATCAGTCATAGCAAGGCAATAAGTATAGTCAATTCAGAAACACAAGACAATCACCCTGGATTTCAAGCACATTCATAATTTTGAACCATCACCAAACGTTGGGAGAAACTGAATAAAGCACATAACTGACTTTAAAATAATGCATCATGTACAGCTACCTCAAATTACAAAAGAATTATCCCCTACAAACTTGTTTATAAGATGGCAGGTAGCCACATATATTTTCATAGGAAGAATGATTAGCAGAAAGTTTAGAAATACATCAGGCCACAGTGTCACTGAAACATCATTCTCTTACCAGAATTTACCCACCACATAGGACAGTCCCACTCTGGAAAGGGATACAAACAAAACACAAGTCCTCCCTCAAACTTCTCAGCCAGGCCCCCTTTCCAAAAATGATGACTTTCACTAGCACTGCCCTCAACAGCAAAGGTTGGCTGGTGGAGGTGTATACAATCATGTCTGGAAGCAGGAGTGGGGAAAAAAGAGCACTTAATCACAGAACTGGGCACATCTAAGTAAAAGTCTCCACTACAGGTAAGAAGGTTCATATCATAATTTTCTAGACTTTCAGGATGCAATGGAAAAGGTATGCACCAAGAGAATGGTCTACAATATTTCCTAATTGGGAAGATTCCTAACTCAATATGCCATCATATCTTGCAATACAACAGAGATAAAACAGGAAACATCAAGACCCAGAAATACACTCAATCATGAAGAAAATGTAGACTTAATGTATTTCAGAAGTGTGACAGCCACAAGGGTCATCTGAGGAAATGGAGGAAAAGATAATTTCTTGTCATATAAGAGGTCTGGGGAACAGCTTAGCCAGAACCTGGAACTCCTGAATCTCAAGCTATTTATCTGGCCTGCTTGACACTGTGAACAAAGAGGCTAATTCAAGGCTCCAGTGTTTTTCAAGGATAAGGAAAAAAGGCAGGGGAGAGCTCATATCTTTAAATAATTCATGCTCAAAATTCACAGAGAAATAGGATTGCTCCAAAAGACCATACTACAATTCCTTAAAGCTTCAACCAACACCATGGTCCATAGTAGACTGGGGGAAGAGGAGGACAGGAGTCTCTGGCTAAAACTAAAATATTCTCCTGTCATGTCCTTAGAAATGAAAATAGCTAATATATAGAATTTTCTCAATATATTTTTGTACAATTTAATGGAAAAGGTGGGCACTTATTAATGCTAAACTCTATTGGAATCTAGAATAATGCATAGCTGGTTTTAAAACAACAAAAATAAAAGGTATACAGTCATTTTAAGATCTAGTATGGGCTGAGGTCCAGGCTTGGTGGTAGAGCTTTTGCCTAGCACACATGAGGCAATGGTTTCGATCCCTAGCACCACATAATAAATAAATAAAGATATCGTGTCCATCTACAACTAAAAAAATATTAAAGAAAAAAAAAGATCTAGAAAAGGCATTGTGCTAAGGGGATTACAGAGAACAGCAAAAACTGCAAGCACTTTTTACTATTTAGACCAGATCCTCCTATCCTATCCCTGAAACCAATTCCCTGAAGCGTGTAAAATTTCCCCAAAGGCTACTGAAAGCTATACAAACCAGTGGTATACTTTATTTCAGTAAAGCCCAGGACGATATAATTGCCCAGTGGAAGCCATTAAGTGGGAAACATCACAAAGTGGGTGGCAGTGAGCGTTTAGCTGCCAGCTCCCCATACTATCTATTCTCCAGCAAGGCAGATCACACAGTGTGGTCCCTCCAGGACCGGGGACAAGGAAGAAGAGGAAGAGAATGTAAAAGCAGAGTAGCAGTCTATATTACACAGGTGCTACACTGCAAAGTCTAACAACAATCATCACTTAATCTACAATGTAAAGTTTTCTATATGTTTTGGTTCTTTATGAACAAAACTGACAGATAACACAGATTTCTTATTAGTAAGAGTGTAGGTGTGGAATAATAACTGTGCCAACATTAGCACAGTGCTTATAAAATGAATGGGTGTAAATAAATATCAGTTTCTTCTTTTTCAGGGGACAGGGGTGGGTTAACTCAGCATTACAAAGGCACACTTTCTCTGGAATTTGATCACTGGGACACCACTCCACATGAGGAATCAGAGCCAAGGAGCAGCTACTGCCAGCTGCATGTGTGAGCAGCCTAAGCTGATACACCAGTATCAGGATATTTTTACCAGTCTATTCAATAATTAATGCATGTAATGTCCTTCAGAGTGGGTTGGGCTACAATAGTGGTTAACTGCATTAATTAGTTAAATTCATAGAAGAATATTTGAAGGTAGCCACCACAAAACTGTATGTCAACTGTATGTAAACAGGTTTCTAATTCTAAATGTTGCCTCCAGGAAAAAAACAAATACACAACTACCTGCTCCCCACATGACCATCCAATGCCTCCTGCACAAGGAGATGCTGTGAATCAAGAGAAAACCTATTCTGCTGCAGACAGAACACCCTCGGGGTCTCCATGAAGACAACAGGCTCTAAAGGAAGGCACGGACAAGGCTGTTGTGGAAACTTCAACAATAGTAAGAAAGCTCCAAGCCCACTCAACCTCTATCCCTGCTGGTGCCAGTTAGGGTAAGTGAGCCCCCACCTACCCTAGATAAGGACCTACAAATGGGTCACACAGCAGCCACTTGAGGGAAAGGTGCTACAATGGCCTCAGCACAATGTTAACCACTTGCTTCAGGAAAATGGAAAGTGGCTCCTCCTGAGCAAGTGTCAGGGACCAGATCCAGAACACACATCACCCTATTCAGACCAAAAGAAATGTCCCTTCAGTCACTGTCAGGTACCTTGGGCTCCCTTTAGAGCAAAGCTTAAGCCCTAACTGCAGGGAGCCACACAGCAGGAAGGGGAGGCCAAGTGCACTCTCCAGATGGACAACACAAAAAATAATACTGCACTGAGTGACCTGGGCCAACCCCCTATGGGTTATTCCTACTATGTGAGGAAGAGACAGGAAGTAGGGTATTGTCCTATTGGAAAAGGTGTATATATGCATATTTTAAATTTCATTATATAATGCCAAGCCTTACATAGTAAATATTGTCCCTATGAATGTGTCTGTCAATAACATGAGAAGGCACATTTTGAATCCCTTATTGACATGATATAGCTAGCATGAGATTTTTCCTTCTGATGCTTAAAAATGAATACTTTCATAATATTAGTGATGCTTCAAATACTTACATTTTGTTAAGCTTTGATTCTTCCTTCTTACCGAATGACGATTCTTAACATTTAGTACTAGGATATTGATTATTTTCTTGCTAATTTATCTGTCATATGTACTGTAAACATTGCAAACATGGGTGATTTGCATTTCAGTCTTCCCGTGGCATTCCTTATAGTACCTAATAATTAAGAAAAGTAATCACTTAAAATTTTCATCAAAGAGCATAAAAAAATGGCTCTTTCATAAATAAGTAAGCCATTTATTTTCACAGCTAGCTTCATAATGTACATAAGTAGCACTGACTGATACTATTCAGAAACTGGTGACTGCACCCTTCAATAAACTACCAGACATGCTCAGAATGCCTGCTCTTCAGAAGCTTAATCTTTTTTTCTTTTTCTTTTTCTGGCACTCTTGAAGCTCAGAGGCTAAAATGGGTCCCTACACAGATAGGCAACTCAGGCAGGCTCAGCAGCAGGAACCAGCCCTGTCCTTTCCCACCCATGGATGTCAGAGAGGGCAGGACGGCAGCATACACACTAAGTACATGTGGCATTAGGGAGCAAAATTAATAATGCATCTCTCTGGCAATTTCCTTGGCTGTGCTGTTCAAGATGGAAATAGATTTGCTTCAGGGGTTCTGATGCACAGTATATCAGCAATTCCCCTCCATTTTGACTGAAGAAAAGGAAAGAGATTTGAAAAGCAACCACCAGAGATGCCAGTTTGGAAGAGGATGAAGTATCCAAAAAGAACTACTATGCTACATCTCTGTAGAGCAGCCAAGCAATGCGCAAACATTTTTAACGAAAAAGATTCAACTGGACAAAAAAGGCACATTTCAACAGTGAAAAACACTTTTGATAAATGATTAGGTTTTTCAAAATCTACAACTGTGAGGTACAGAGGAAGTAAGAGAAAACAGATGTTTGCAAGCACTTGCTAACAAACTGCTTCCTGCAGCAAGAAGACATGTCTCTCAATGTGACAATCTCAGGAGGCTAGGAGGTGACAAAGGAGATATTGTGATCTGTTCTCAGTAGGGAGTCACCTGACTCTCCTCAACTGCCAAAAAGAACTTCAGTGTGCATCTTCTGAGAAGGTCACGGCTGGAGGTTCAAAGGTCCAGCCAGATTCTACTTAAGAGACAACATAAACTTCCCAAGATTAAGCAATGTAACAGATTTCTGGATGGACACAAAAATGACTCAAACACAGAAGAGATGTACCAAATGGGGATGAAGTCAATACCACAAAACTTAATACAAGATTTTGCTCCCTATACATTCCCTATCTGAACACTCTCATCTCTTCACTCCCCCAAAGCCCTAACCTTGTCTAGTACCACAGAGTCCATAACCAATCTAAAAAGGAAAGATAACACAAGAACTTCCCACCTCAACACAGCCTACATTCCAGCGCCCTCTCTTGACCCTGTTTCCTGCTCTCTTCTCATATTCAAGATTAATCCATCCTAGACACACCATAAAGCCTACTTCTACAACAACAACAACAACAAAAATGGAATTAACACATGAAATCCAAAACAATGACAGAGTCTGTAAAAAATGTTTTTACTTACATAATTTTAAAAGTCTATGAGCATCATGAAAATGCTGATCAATTATTTTATTTAAATTAACACTTGGGAGATGCATACTGACATTAGGAGGGTTGGGGTTGTGGCTCAGTGGTAGAGTGCTTGCCTAGCATGTGTGAGGCACTGGGTTCTATTCTCAGTACCACATATAAATAAAATAGAATAAAGGTCCATTAACAACTAAAAAAAATTTAAAAAAAAAAAAAAACATTAGGAGAGAAGAGCAGAAACTGTGAAATTAGAAGAAATTCACAGCTTTTAGATTCCTTTGATGTCCAAGATAAGGTCACATCTTTTCTGAATAACTGGCTCTCCCTGGTAAATTCTCACTAGAATTTTCAGTTTGGATGGCAGAGGACTTATGTAGGCTTCACTAAAAAACATGGCTTGTACTTGTCTATGTCCCCCCAAACTTTCCCATGTTGAGATCTAAACACCTAAGCTGATAATGTTAGGAAGTGGACCTTCTGCGGGGTGACAAGGTTATGAGGACAGAGACTTCACAAATTGGATTAGTGCTCTTATAAAAGATGACCCTGAAATCTAACTTGTCCCCTCCACCATGTGAGGACACAATTATAAGATATTATCAATGAGAAATGGACCTTCACCAGAAACCTAATCTAATGAAATCTCATTCTTGAATGTCCCAACCTCTCAATTATAAATAAATTCATAAACAAATTTCCATAGTTTATAAGCCGCCCAGTTTATGGTATTAATATTATAGCATCTCAAATAAACTAAGACACTTCACTGCCACAGGACAGGTTAAGTGCCCTGCCAACAAACTTATCTCCACCAAGAAATCAAAGTAAAGAGGAACTTTTTATTACCTACTTGGTCCTGGGTATATAAAATCCTTCATAAATACTTGTGAATTAATCTCCAACTAGTATGTTTGATCCTCCAGGACCAATACTGTATTTTACTCAATCTTTCAATTCTAACACTATAGAAGAATATGTAGTAGCATCAAAATAAACACATTTCTTTAGAAAATACTTCTAAAACATACTATAGCCACAAAAAATTTCTAACACCTTCTCAAGAGTCAAAATATTATTCAAGTTATAATTGGATAAATTAGCTTTTAGATTCATAAGAAAGCATAGGGATAGAAAAGGGGTTCCTACAGCACAGCAGGTGAATTTTAAATACAAAAGAGCTGCTCCTCTGGAAGGTATCACTCCACATTTGCTCTCCAGTTCACAGACTGAGAAGCAGAGGATGACAGAGATGCCACTTTGCCAGCTACCACCTACAGTTTCCATCCAGATCAGGCTCCTCCTAAAACTGTACCAGCAGGGGGTCAAACAAGATCTGCAAGGCACTGTCCCTAGAGTTCCATATATCCATAGGTATTCTTTTCTAGCATTCTAAACAACTTCATTTTTCTTTCATGTTTCCAAGGTAGAATTTGTAGTTGAGGACCGTGTCCTGTTCAAGCAGTGAAGAACTTAAGGAAACGTAGGAAAAACTAATTCACCTCAAGAACCAAAAACTTACAACAAAAAAAAAGTGAATTCTGTGTCATTTCTCATTTGACTGAGTTATCTGATTTAAGAAATGGTACATTAGCCTTTCAATATCCATGGAGGATTAGTTCCAAGACCCTTGGATGACAAAAACCTTGGATTGCAAAGACTGTATGAATTCATGCGGTATCTTCACATACGCTGCACACCTCCTCCCATAAACAGTGATGCAGCACAAGATTCAACAATGGACCAAACATTCAGTGGTGGTCCCACAAAATGTTATCACCTAATGACATCACAGCCATCTTAATTTGAGTAACCATGTTCTACAATGGTCCCACAGCAATTAAATTGCCTGAGGAAGCATTTCTCAGACCATATCCCTCTTCTTAAGCAACACAAGACGGTACTTTAAAGCATCTATAATGACTCATAACACCTAATACAACATAAATGCCGAGTGAACAGTTGTCAATAGTTGTTTTGCTGTGTTAGGGAATTCTGATAAGGATACAGGTTTGTACATCTTCACTTCAAACATAATTTGTTTTTCAGATATTTTTGATCCTAGGTTGGTTGAATCCACAGATGCAGAACCCACACATACATAGGGCCGATCCTATAGCCAAACTCAAAAGGATGTCAAAACCAGGATCTAAAGGCTTACAGGCCTAAGCATAGGGAGACTGGACATTACTGGGGGTGATAGCACATGCTCACAACATAGTTCTGCCACTCATCAGCTTGGTGACTTTCAACAAATTAATTAATCTCTTCCAGTGTTCATTCCTCAATCTGTTAAATGGGCATTTGTGGTTAAAATGAATTAGAATGATACAGAAAATCTTTGGCCAAAAGCAAATGCCACTGTTATTAGCTGATATTAATATAATTGTCAGCAAACTGCTCAAGGAAGTAACAACCTATTGTTTGCTAAAACAAAACATGAATGAGACCCACTATATCAGATTATCTTCCATAATCCCTCATTATAAGCAACTCAGAAAATAAGTTGTAATCACTTATCCATTTTTTTCTTCTGAGTAAGGGTTTCACTATGTCATACAAATGGGCCTCCAACTTGCAATCCTCCAGCCTTGGCCTCCCAAGTATCTGGGATTATAGACATGACCACAGCACCCAGCTAACATTAATTTTTTTTTATTGTATTTATTTTAGTGAACCACCTGCCCTCCTCAGAAACACAGAAGTGGGGAAAGAGCTCCAGGAAGAATAGCACAGTGTCTGAAGTTTCCCCCAGATGAGGATGATACGACCCACCTATGTAGAGGACCTGCAATGCCCCATCTAAAGTCCCAGGTGGCTCCTCCCAATGGTTTACACTCAAGGCCAGCTGTTTTGGGCCACGTTGGTTTTTAATGTCACAGAGGAGCCACATAGCCTATTAAATTGTACCCATGGAGAGAACACAGGCCAGGCACAGCACACATATCTATAATCCCAGTAACAAAAGAACCTGAGACAGGAGAATCACACATTTGAGTCCAGCCTGGGCAACTTAATGGGACCCTGTCTCAAAATAAAAACAAAAAAGGGCAGTGGGGTAAGGACAATGCAGCTCAGTGGTAAAGTGGACCTGGGGTGGATTCTAAGTACCACAAACACAAACACAAGAAACAAAGGGGAAAGAAAAAAAAAAAAAGCCATCCTCTGGGCGGGGGGAACCCATACACTTACACAGCATGGACCTAATGCAGGGCTCTACCCCTCCCGCCTGCCTCCTGCACCTGGCCACTCTTCTGTACCATGTCCTTTGGCTTCATGAGCTCAAGATCTCCCTGATCCACTTAAAGTGCAGGGAGCAGTAGCCTCCCCTCCCCACATTTACTCTTGCCTTGGAGGCCCATCAAAAGACACTTTATGGCTCCACTCTGGAACTACATGCTGAATCTTACCCAGCTCATTTGAAGCACAGGTGTATGCAGACGAAGAACTTCCCCGTGGCTGACCCTGGCTATTAGGGTCATACCTGCCAACATATTATTTTGGTCCCAACATAGAGGGACGATCCCTTTGAAAGCAGTTGGTTCTGTCTGTGCTCCCCCAACGTTGCTGGTGCTGTGGGGGGGAGGAGGCGGTCACAAGGTCTCCCTGGGGAACTAAGCTGAAGGAAAGTGATATTAGTCTCCAGGCCAGGAGGGGGGGATAACAGACACTTTGTTCAGTTTCCTTTCTGCTCCAATTCCTGCTCCTCCCCACAATGCCGATCTCCTATTAAAAAACAAAGTGAGATGGGAAGGGCAGTCTTGAGGTCATTGCTTGGGGCTGGCAGTGAACCTCGGTTCAACCTCAAAAATAAGGAAGGACTGTAGCAAGTGGGTAAGCTGAAAGCTGGGGCTCCACGGTGAAGGTGTGGCCCTCTACCTGGGGTGTCACAGCTCAAGACTTGAGAGCTGGATTCATTGCTTCATCTTACTCCTGCCTACCAGTAAGTCCTGAATCTCATTCCTTTCATAGCCAATGAACGGCACCAACTCATTCTCATTTGTCTAGGAGTCAGAGCAGTCAGAAAGTAGCTAAAATATAAGGTATCACATGACTCATGTTTATCCTCAGGGTCCCTTAGGATTTCCTTGAAAGTACCTCTCTCACTGGGGTTGACAGTCAGGAATTTCTTCCACGAGTTTTTGGACCCTACAGACATAAAGAAAGAAATGTGGTATATTTTGCATAATACCTACCCCCACTGCTCCCAGAAGTTTTCTCCAACAAAAGGCAAAGAATCAGTGACCATGACATACAGAATGACACCCAGGCTACCCATGTCCTCCACAAGGCAGTCATAAGTTTTAAGGCAAAAATAAGGGGAACTGTACTAGAAGGTAATCAGCTTGTTTGCCAGACAGAAACTCATTGCTGAAGCCAAAGTCTATAACCTTAAAGACAGATATTCAGGTCAGCATCCAAAAAAAGTTCTTGGCTTTGGATCTTTATAAACAACCTCCCTTCTTATGGCAGTTCTGAGCAGCAGCTATCTAGCAGAGTGTGTCTCAGTCTTCTCTCTTACAGCCTCAGGAGGTAATGGAACATCTCCACTGGCACAGTTCATGACCAGGTGCAGGGTTTCGTAGGCCTCTATTATCTCATTTTCAGAATGGCAGAGCGATCTGGACTCTGGGGATGGTCTCTGGAGGCTAGAGTTCTGACTGTATGGCCCTCACAGCCATCTCAGTCCCACCTTACTTCAGGAGGTTGCCCTGTCCAGTGAAGTGGTCTTGAAGACCCAGAAGCTGTTGATAGGAGTCTGCTCCCCCGTAGGGATGGTTATGAGGCCAGCTGCAAGTGACCTGCTAACTACAATAATGCGAAAATTCATTATACAAAATAGAGGCCTTTCTTTCATGCCCTAATCAATTGGAAAAGAGAGGCCACAGAAAAGAATCAGAAATAGTCAAGAATACCTGCTCTAGGAACTAACATACAAAACAATACAATGAAACAGACTGCCCTATCCTTGAGACTGTTTTCACCTATCAGCTGAGGATGGAACAGCCACCTTTGACCTTAAGATTAGCTTCATGTAGTAACTGCCACCTTACCAATCAGATATCACCAGCTCCCTCAAGTATCAAAAACACCAACCAAATGTAAAATAATTTGCACAGACTCCTTTGTCCTAAGAAAAATTCCTAGCCTCTTTTTTTTTTTTTTTGCAGATATACCAGATATCACCCCAGCCTCAAGTGTCCTGGATTATAATTCTTTATTCCCCCCAAAAGTTCCTTTATTGGAGACTTGTCTTTATATTTTGATTTCACTTTAACCCTAACAAATTAAATATGAAGAGAAATGAGTCACAGCAGCACACACCTTTAATCCTAGCTACTCAGGAGGATGAGGCAGAAGGATCACAAGTTTGAGGCCAGCCTCAGTAACTTTGTCTCAAAAGATGAAAAAGGGTTGGGGAGGTAGCTAAGTGGTAGAGCACCCCAGGGCTCCATCCTCAATATCATAAATAATAACAACAAATAAAAATAAAAATATGAAGCTGAGCATGGTGACACGCACAACTATAATTCCAAGTAACTAGGGAGGCTGAGACAAGAGAATCACAAGTTCAAGGCCAGCCTCAACAATTTAACAAGGACCTAAATAACTCAGCAAGACCCTGTCTCAAAATAAAAAATTAAAAATGCTGAGGACATAACTCAAGGGTAAAGCACACCCACCATGGGGTTAAATTCCCCAGTACCCCCCCCCAAAAAAAGAGTGCAATAGAAATACATAGGGGCAAAAAAAAAAGGTAAAAAATGAAAATGAAAAACAGCTGAAATAAGAGTTGAGAACAATAAAAAAAATAAAAAGACTAAAAAACTAAAAAGAAATATGAGCAAATAAAAATCGGGAGAAAAATAATAGAAAAAGAAAAAAATTTAAAGAAAAAAAATAGAGAAACCAAAATCAAAATAGACAAAAAGCCAAAGAGGAAAAAAAAGCTAATCATGATCAATGTCCTGGGTTGCAAAGATCAAACTTGAAGGCCCACTCAAGGACTATATATAAGGCACTGGGAACTTCTAAACAATGGTTTTATATGAGGTCTTAGCAAAAAGTATGTCTATGAGGACCAATCAAGGCCTGGGATAATAATTCATAGTGGTTTCTTCATTTTCAGTCTCAAAGATCTCTTTTCTCAGTCAACTATTGGGGTCAGAAACCAAAAAGTACTTTTTATATGGGTTAAAACAATTAAGATTTACCCTCTTAGAAAATAAAACCTGAAGAATGCTTCAGAGACCTTATTGTTTCTAGTTAGAAAAACTGTGAAAATTGTTTTAAGACTTTTAATATCTACACTTAAACTCTTGAATTAGTCTCCAAATGATGCCAGAACCTAACTGACATTATGATACTATAGTGGAAATGTTTTGTTAGCCTACAGATAGTAAAGTACACATTATCTCTGTAACTGAGGGGAAGGTAGCTTTCATCATATGCTCATTGATTTTGCCCAGCTGCTCTGGAGTGAATTTTTTCCTCCCATAGGCCAGAGAACTTACTATGACAATTTCAATTATCCTTAAATATAGAGGTTTCAGCCGTGCTCCATTCATAATGGCACGGCACCAGTACCTCAGGGGAAGGAACCAAAAATCCCCTTCACTCACTCCTTCTTTAACATGTTTGCTTCCCCTATGTAGATCTGAGCATCTGACCTCCATCTTTTCCTTCACTTTGAAGAATCTCTCTAAACATTTCTTGACAGGCAACTCCATTGGTGACAAATTCCTTCAATTCTGCCCTTTTAAAAGATGACTTCTCTTGATACAGGATTGTGGGCTGGTGGCTTTGTTTGTTCTTGTTTGTATAGTTTCTGAAGAGAAGCCTGATGTCATTCTTATCCTTGTGCCTATAGTAGGTAAGATGTCCTTTCCTTTTGACTTTTGAATTTCTCTCTGATTTTCCTGCAATTTTAACGCGACATGCCTAACCATAGGTATTTTGGGCATTTGCCTGTATGATGTTCTTTGGGCTTCTTAGATCTATGGTTTGGTGTCTATCATTAGTTCTGAGAGAATATCAGTCATTACTACTTCAAGTATTTTTTCCTGTTCCCTTCTTTTTCTTAATGTAGTACTTCCATTAGGTGTTTATCATACCTTTCGTAAGTGCCCTGTAGTTCTTGAATACTGCTTGCTTTTTTCATTCACTTTTCCCTTTACTTTCCAGTTTGGAAGATTACCAACAATGTATCTTCAAACTCACTGATTCTTTCCTTGGCTGTGTCCAGTCTACTGATAAAACCAAGGGCATTATTTCAGTGTTTTTGTAGGCAATCGTTAGCTTCTGATTCTTTCTAGAGTCTCCATCTCTTACATTTGCTAGTATGCTATACACTTATCCATTAGCTTTGGGAGGGTAGGCAGTGATCAAATCCATATGCCACGCAAGCAGTCTTTAGCATGTTATCTGAGTTATTTTAAATTCCTTATCTGATAATTAAAAAAAAAAAAATCTCTGCCCTATCTGTGTCCGGGCTCAGTGCTTGATCTTTCTCTTCAGACTATGCATTTAAACTTGCCTTATAAACTTTTGCTGAAAGCAGTACATGCTGTATTATGTAAAAGGAACTGAGGTAAATAGGCTTTTAGTGTGAGGCTTTGTGTCTATCTAGTTAGGATTTGGGGTGTTATTTGCTGCAGGTGTCAGAGGTTAACATTCCCTCTGGTGTCCTTGTTTTTGCCTCCTGATGCTTTTGAGTTCCCCGGACAGTCCCTTGTTACTATACAGGAGCCTGACTAATAGGAAGCCAGGGTGTGGGGGCAGGGAGGTGCTCTTACAAGTCTATTAGTAAGTCTCAGTCTTTTTGTAAGCCTGTACCCATGGGATATGACCTTCACAAATGGTTCTCTGCTTTCTTTTCCCATTTAGGCAAGACAGGAAAGCTAGAGGAGGCTGCAGTTGGATATTTCCCATCTCCCAGGTCAGTCAGGCTCAGGTAAAACTCAAGTCTGTCAGACTTTGGTAAAACAGTTTCAACAGCAGGCTTTTGTTAAGGAGAACAGAATGCTGTGGGGCTTTTATTTCACAGTGGTTACTTTTCCCTCCCACTGTGAGAAACCCCCACCACCACCACCACCAAGACCCAGGTGGGGCTTCTAGCAGTAAAATCAAAGTAGAGACTCCATTAGGACTCGGCCCTGAGAACGTGAAACTCAAAGCTAGAGCACACTGAACCTCAGCAAGTCATCAATTACAGTTAAACTGTTCCAACCAGTGTTGTGGTGGGAGCAGGGGCTTTTGGGGAGTGTTCTGTAAACTATGATTCTAGGTATCCCCTCTTTCTCCATTACTCAGGGTAGAGGTTTTATTCAGTGACCTTGGCTCTCTGATGGGTTAAGAAGAGTCACTGATTTTCAATTTGCTCACCATGTTTTTGCTTTTTGAGCTTTTTTTTTTTTCCTATTGTGAGGGCAGGGATATGAATTTCCAAGCTGTTTACATATTATCTGCTTAAATTTTTTGATTAATTCGTTTTGGTAATTTTATAGTCCTCTATATTTACAATGCTCATAATGTTCAAAAATGCAGGTTTGCCTCAAGTGATTTGCTTATAACATGCTATTTGAAAGTACTATTTATGTTCAACATACAAAATGTTTAGGGAAGTTGCTAATCTTCAGGACCAGTCACCCAGGGTGAATCTTTCCCAGTGCATCTGACATTTAAAATCTCTCCAGGCGTTTTGATTACAATGATCCTTCCTTTATAAATAACTTCTAAAACCAGATGTCAGCCAACATGAATATGGCTCCATTAGTCAGCTAAGGCTGCCAGTTAAGCGTCTGGATAGCCATCGGCATCCCTCTTCATAATGAAGCCCTTGTGAGATGACAGAGTGAAAACCATCAGTATATGTCTATGTCTTCAAACCTTTCTCTCTCTCTCTTTCTCATGCAAGACTCATTCGCTGATGCCCTATAAGGTAGCAGGAGGAAAATTACTTCATTTAAATAAAATGGTTTCCTAGATGGTAGTCTCTCATGGTCATTTGCCTCTGCACATGTATTTATAATCAGCCCATAGCAAATGTGTTAGGTACTGCGCTGCCCTCTGTTCCTCTCTTCTCAAAAAAAGAAGAAAAAAAACATCAAGTGACCCTTTAGAAATAATACAAAGTGAAAAATTCTTCTCAAAATATTATGTTACCAAAAAAAGATTCTTGGTGCTTTCGAAAATACACGTCTTATTTTTGATATCTATCCCATTATTCTTTTTTGAAAGGTGGGGAGTAATACTATTTCATTTCAAATATTTAATATAAAGACCAATGGTGGAATTTTTTTTCAGATTGTGTTTTGATCATTTCTCTTTGCTCCTTTCTCTCATCATCAAATGAATTTCCCACTTATCCCTATGACTTTTATCTTCAAAACTTACTCTTTCACCTCAGTAAATCTATACTGAATTTCATTAACTATGTCTTTAAAATCATAGCAACAATCATACTCTAAAAGTGAATTAAAATGTATATCTTAAAAAAAAAGAATCATAGCAACAAACAAAATATCCCACACAGTTTTGATTTCACTACAGGGTTTCTACAGGTGCTTCAGGCAAAGGAAAAACCTGAAAAAACTTTACACCACAGTCACAGTACTGAAGAAATTGCACACAATGCACACGGGAAGGAAGATTCTCTGACTGACACAATCCAGCATTTATGGGGACATGAAGGTTTTCATCCTGACTAATACTTGTCAAGGATCCTCATACTTACACAGAAGATTATACAACCCAGAATGATTGTTACTTATTCAAAAAGATTATTCCTGAAATCCAAGTCATTTAAAGAACACAGTCATTTAATGAAACCTTATTCTACAAAATGATTCCTTCAGGACATCTTTGCACAAAGCCAAGACTCCATTAGCAAAATCATTGAGGACCAATTATGTCCATCCAGGATGGTTCTGCTTTAGGTTTTCATATATTGGACTTTTAAGAAACAGAACACAACTGAACTTTTGTCATATAGGTTGTATTTCTTTCTCAAAGGACTCCAGATTGCTATGTAAAATTCCCTATTTCTCCAAAAACTTCTCAAATAAAAGTGATATGAAATTTCACATTAATTATATGCAAGAATAATAAAATCTATATCTCCTCAATAATTTCTCATTATTTTGGAAAAGAGAACTGAAGCTCTCTAGGTGCCACTGAGCCAGTGGTAACCCCCTGTTCACCACACCTTCTAGGATCACAAGTATGAGGAGAATCTCCCTAAAATAGGGTCATAGATCAGTTGTGCAAATGAGACACACAAGATGACTGAGCATTTGAGGAAAAAAATACCCAATCAAACTGAGAAGGGACAAGATATTAGCTCTGCCCTAAGGAGAAAACTAGACCTTACACAGTTTATCATAGAAGGTAAAGTAAGTGCTTAGCAAAGAGTTGATGGATTTCCTCAGCTATATTGCAAGAAGCACCTAGCTCAGCTGGTCCTCAGGGTTCAGCAGGCCTGGTGGGCCACCCCTACCAAAACAAGGAAGGGATCCTGCCTGCCCCCAGCCCTCAGGCTCAACTCAGTCCTCCTCTCCTTGGTGCCCATCCACTCATCCTTATTGAATCCTTCTCTTCAACATCTCAGGGGTGCAGCTACCTCTTCCCACCTCTCTTGCCACTCTCTTCATTAGCCACCTTTATCTCCAGGCACCCTTGACTGCCTACAACCTTAGCCTCCCCAATGTGCTTTCCCCAACACAATCAGAATGATCTTTCTACTTTATGAAGAGGCTAGCTAAAACCATTCAGTGGTTCCTCAATGCCATAAATCTCTCTATAGATAAAATCCAAATGTGTTTGTATAATTTATAAGGTCCTTTACAACAGGCTCAGAGGTTTCCAAGCTTTTCGACACACTGAAGCCTGGGGAGCATACAGTTCCCTATGCCTTGAATCATATCCCACTCCAATTAAGTCAAAATGTCTTGGGGTGGGACACAAGCATTAGTATTTTCAATTCTTTACTTTTTTATTCCAGCTGATCCTAATATGCAGCAAAGTCTGGGAATCATTGAACCAACTACTATTTATCTCTCTGGACTCACCAATTACACTCCTTCACCATATTATCTAACCCAACAGAATAATTGTTCCTGTTTTCAACAAGTACACATGCTTTCTTGAATGCCACACTTTGCCGAGGCTGTCCCCTCCCTCTGGAATGCTTCTCCACCATCGAGGCAAATGCACATCTACCTCCCACAACAATTCAACTCCACCTACAGTAGAGTTCTAAAAAAAAGCTCCCTAGCAGAGACTGCCAGCTGGAGAAATTAAATCAAGTTACCAACAAGGAAAACACATACTAAATGGCAA
The DNA here is from genome assembly GCF_001458135.2 of Marmota marmota marmota. Taxonomy (NCBI): domain Eukaryota; kingdom Metazoa; phylum Chordata; class Mammalia; order Rodentia; family Sciuridae; genus Marmota; species Marmota marmota. The sequence goes on along the minus strand of NW_025999913.1, from coordinate 2,265,504 downwards.
TACATGCAGATCTGTGTCATAAATGCTGTGATATGCAACTTGTAAATCCAGCTGGGAATCAGGTGAAATGATAAAGTGTTGCCCTGCACCAACCAGCCTTTATCCAGGAAGCATTCATGGATGAGTTAAAGAGGGGAGTAAAAAAACAGTGGTAATTTAGCAAGTGTCCAGAAAACCAGATCTAGATGAGAACAGCCTTTCTGGATGTGTGTGGCTGGCAGTGGACAAGCAGACCTTTGTGAAGAACTGTGGCATATCCCAGCCAGATGATGAGGGGCAGGTGAATTTCTAACCTCACACCCAGATGACACTTAAATAAACCATTATCTGGATGAACACTGAAGTTTATTTCAAGAGGAATGGTTCTTTGTACTTTTTTCATCACGTGGCTTTGCACTCCTACCACCTTTCAAACACACTCACACACACTCACCCATCCCAGAATCCTCAAATCTGTTAGGGGCCGCATCAATCTGCTTTCCTGGCAACTTGGACTTTACCTGTTAAAGCACTGAACACAAGTTGATTTACCTACTGGCTGATGGTACTCCAGGACGCAAGGCTGCCTGAGAGCAGGGATATGTCCACCTTGGTGCTCACAAATCCCAGATTTAATCCCAGATGGAAGCTCCTCAGAAAAGGAACTGTGTCTTTGTTTCAACACCAGATGTCCAGAACTTACTTCAGTATTTCTGGCACATAGTAGGCACTTAAATTTGTCATTGAGCCCAAGCTGAACTTGCAATTGAGCGTTTGAAATTTATATTTAGAACCATGGTCTTCAAAATCTGAGAAGTCATGCTTTAGGGAAAAACAGCACAGAACAGAGGGCAAGAATGAAGTGCCCTAGATTTTCTAGCACATCCTGAGAATAACCCTATTTTTCAAAACTGCGCTGGATGAGCAAACTCCCAGTGGCTACAGAGCCAAGTTAATCTTTGAAGCTTTGATATTCCCTTGTTTTTCCTGCTAGCTTACTCTAATATTCTACACACTGTTAACGTCTTTTCTAGGTTGGCAATATTGTCTTCAAATATCAAACAATAAGCCCTCAGATAATAAAGACAATTCCCTATCTACTTCTCAGGGTTGTCATAAAACTTAATGAGAATATATGGAAAAAGCCTTCTTAAACACACACACACAAAAAAATGCTACACAAACGTAAATTAGGAGACTTATTAGAGATTAATAGTAAGCAAAGCCCAGAAGGAATTCTTACTGAAATTCTTATATTTTAATTTCTGGGGATAAATGAATGCTCTGAATGAGATTGCCATCCTTTTGAATTAAAGGAGCATTCAGAAAGATTGTAGCCTCATTCATAATCTGAACTGCTTCCAGAAGATGGTCCCAAGTTATGTGCTTGTTCAAAATTATCTACAAGTTTCAGACAATGTACACATCTAAAAAGTTCATTAGAAGTCAAGGAGCTTTATGTACATAAATTTAGTTTGTGGATGAATGTTTGTATTATATAAAATCCATGAACATTTAGAAGATTCTATGATGCATGGAAAGCTATAAAAACTAACTTATAGCCCCAAAATAAATCCATAATGGGTAAAGTCACATGGGACTACAATGGATATATCAATCTGAATCAGAAATACATTACAGTTATAGAACAAAGCAATCTGTGGATGGTTTTTGTCTCTCATTTTTTGACAGCTAGATCCAGACATGAGTTCCTTGTTCCCACCGCTTACAAACTATAATGTTCTTACCTACCCCTTATTCCCATGGTTAAAAAGAAGGGCAAAGCCTTTTTCAGTTTGTTATTGTTGTGTTTTGCAGTACTAGAGACTGAGCCCAGGGCCTCTAACATGCTGGCAAGCACTCTAGCCCTGCGCTACATCCCTACCCCTCAAAGCCTTCTCAACTCAAAACTCAAACACCAAGGTCAAAAACTGAGTTTATAAATCTAAAGGCCGGGCACCGTGGTGCATGCCTGTAATCCCGGCAGCTGGGGCAGAGGGGGGACAGGGATCAGCAAATTATCAAGACGCTAAGCAACTCAGTGAGACCCTATCTCTAATAAAATACAAAATAGGGTTAGGGATGTGGCTCAGTGGTTGAGTGCCCCCCTAAACTCAATTGGCACTTCAGTTCAATCCCTGGTAAACTACCCCCCCGCAAAAAAAGGGTTAATATCACAAATGATAGAAAGTTTTGTAGTAATTTCTTGCCAAGTAATAATTATTAGGCTTCTTTAGGTGTGTATATGTTTTAACACAAAGGGGGAAAAAAAGGAAAGAACAAGTCCTGTAATCTTACACTCAGATAAGCCCAGTAGGGTTAAGACAAAATAAAACTGTTTCCATTAATTTTTTTTAACCTCTGTTTATTTATTTTCTATGTGGTGCTAAGGATTGAACTCAGTGCCTCAAAAGCACTCTACAACGGAGCGACAACCTCACCCATCAAGTGATACTTTTGGACAAGGTAAAGGGAATCCCTGGCAACATTTATTAAATCTATCAATTAAAATAAAAATCAAGCTGGAGATGTTTTAACTTTTTTGTAGATGTGGATGTACAGCATGACTTTTTTTTTTTTTTTAAATGTGGTGCTAAGGATCAAACCTAGTGCGCCTCACACGTGCTAGGCACAAGCTCTGCCACGGAGCCATAGCCACAGCCCCTCCGGTTTGATTCTTGACACACACAGAGTTATGAACCACACATGGATTTGCACTTAATAACAACTTGCTTTAAAATCCATTCTCTGAGTGGCTTGGGTTGTAGCTCAGTGGTAGAGGGCTTGCCTAGCATGTGTGAGGCACTGGGTTTAATTCTCAGTATCCATGTAAATAAAATACAATAAAGGTCCATCAACAACTAAAACAAAATTTTTTTTAAAAAATCTATTCTCTGGCTGGGTGTGGTAGCACAAGCCTATAATCCCAGCTATGTAGAGGCTGAAGCTGAAGGATCACAAGTTGGAGGCTAGCTGCAGCAACTTAGTGAGGCATTTGAACATGCCATGACTTATTTGCCTAATGTCTTGATGACGTGCTTTGGCTGTTACCAGAATCCTACTACGACAAACAGTGATGAAATGAGCATCACTGTTCACATACTTTAACAACCTTGTAAGTACAGACAAAGGGGAACTTTTTAATGATTGTATTGCAGGAGAAGAGGCCATATGCATTTGGATACTGTCAGATTCCACAAGTGAGTGGTTACTCAACTTGCTCTACCAAGGACATTATTTTCATTCACACATTCAACATGTTTATTAAGACTTAACATTTCTTCAAGATATAGCAGTGGTTTAAAAATAAAAAGCAAACCCGTCTGTGGACCTCACTGTTTTAATGTTGAGCTTCTTTGTCCAAACCCTCATGGGCACTTAGAAAATTGCCACTGCACTCCCCCATGAAGCTACATCCCTACAATTTTTTTTTAAAGACAAGGCCTTTCTAGTTTGCCAAGCCTGGCCTCAAATTTGTGATCTTCCTGCCTCAGTCTCCCAATTACAGGCCTAAGATTACAAGCCTGAGCCACCACATGAGACTAATTTTCACATTTTTTATGTCAAGTTTATCCGTATGTTTTCTATTATCTTGACTGTCACAAGAAAACTATTTTAAAACTCCTATTCTTGAATAGATAAAATAGAGGCACAAAACAAAATTCAGAATTCCCTTTCAATGGGAATGGGGGTAGTGCAGGTACCTGTCACCTCAAGTCAGGATCAAGCCTGCAGGGTAGCTTTGCATCCTAACCACACACTCCCCACAGAGATTCTGACAGGTGCCACACCTTCACACATACAGCAATTCTAAGGCCAAGATGAGATAAGTCAGGAAATTAGGTAGTTGATAAATGTGTGCTGAAATGCACAAGCTCACTACTAAGAAATTTTAAAACTTAATGCCACTGTTTACTCTCAAGATAACAAAGTTAAACGGCAGTACTACCCAACATTACATGTTGTATATGGTTATGTTCATGGATGTTACTTGTATCAACTTGTACAAGGTAAGTCTGTGTGTATGTGTCTGTACACATGCTTACACCAATAAGTAAAGTATCAAAATGTTTATCCTTTTATTTGCTGGTAACTATATTGAAAATACCCAAAAGAGGGTTGTGGCCAGTGGTAGAGCACTTGCTTCGCATGTGTGGGGCACAGGGTTCGTTCCCCTGCACCACATGAAAAATAAAATAAAATGAAGGTATTGTGTCCATCTACAACTAAAAAAAAAAATATATATACACACACACACACACACACACACACACATATATATATACATATATATATATAAAAGAAAATACCCAAAAGAACTAATCTTAAATACACACAGAGCTTTATGCAGGACAGGCTCACTAGAGGATCATTTATCATCAGAAAGATATATATTCAGATCAATGACTCTCAAATGCAACAGGGAGTCTGGCCACTGTGGACTGAGGAGACTGACTGCCCCCATCAGTCTAGGTGAATGACAGAAGGCACCACAGCCCACTGATAGCCCACTGAGGTGAAAGAACTAAGCCACTAGTCCAAATAATATATATATATA
>NW_025999913.1:2246754-2260948 GCF_001458135.2 Marmota marmota marmota | reverse complement strand
AAAAAAAAAAAAAAAAAAAAAAAAAAAAAAAGGTAGTCAGTCAAACCAAGGACAAAGGACTCTAACCCTAAGTTGCAGAAACATAGTAAAAGCCCCCTGAAATGTAAATATCCATAAATTCCAAACCTGATTACCCAGTAGCTCTAACTACTGACAGCTTATGAGGTTAACATCAATTTCAAGGGGCCTCAAACCACAATGAAATGAGCAGGTTCCAGTCATCTACAAATCATTCAAATCCCAGGGCAGACATCACATGGGCTGTTAAAAGAACCAGTAGACTGTTAATTCTCTTTGTTGCTTTGTCTCCTCAATTGTTTCACTTGACATTCACCATGAAAACTTCCCTCATCATTAATGTGTTTAGCTTTAGAATTTCAACTAAAACCAAACTTGCACATCATAATGGGGGTAAGGGGTTGAAAGGAAGAAAAACTACCACACAGTAGATGCAATATTGAAGTTTAGATTTCAGTCACACAAGAGAAATCAAGAAGCTCAAAGTTAGTGCTCCCTTGACAACCTTAAATCTCCACTCTGGGCATATGGATTATAATGAGAGTTTTATTAGGATCACAATTGTGGCAAATACACACTCAAATCATGTACCATATCTAACAATGAAACATTCTCCCTTTAAAAACAAAAGAATACGTTGGCATTCAAACCCAGAAATAATCCAAAGCTGTAATTTTGTATGGAATTAAATTTTGATTCCACACAGTCTCTTGGCACTCAATACAAACCTCCAGGCCTGTACCACTCTGGGCCCTATCTGATTAGGACACTAAAACCACAATCTCTGAACTCATTTGCTGTGGTCACACAGCAAAGTAAATTCTAAAAATATACATCTGTAGAGGGCATGGTAGGTGTGGTGTAAGCTCAACTACCATCACAAGTTCTCCCAAAAACGCTTTTTCACCCATGGTGAAAAGGATGCCAAACTAGAGATCAAGAGATCCTTTTCAGTCACCTGCCATCTATGTGACCTTAAGGAAGATACTTCATCTTTATGGACTCAACTTCCTCATCTGCAAAACAAGGCAGTCTTGTCAAATGGCTTGGGAGGTTGCATACATGAGTCAGAGGTCTTTTCACATGACCTTCTCTAAATTCCCCTGCTGAAATTTCTTTTTCCTTTACCCCATGAAGTCTGCTTGAGGTTTTGCATGTGAGCACAAGAACTGCAGGATCCTGTTACTAACCATAGAGCTTTGGCAGAATGTTCAGGACCTTGAGGATGAAATGATAATTTCCCCATTCATTCATGGCGAGACATAAAATGACCACATCATAAACAAAATAATGCACTAGACATTTTATAGGTAATGCATAAAAAATTAGTAATTTTAGAAGGTATAAGCCCTACTTTAAGGCACTTAATGTTTATAATCCAATTGGAAGAATAACAAATAGGAAAAAACTTCAATGACAAAAGTCAAAACAAACTAATTAATCATACTACTTTTTCCATTGAACATAGGTATGACCTCAAAATCCTTGTAGACATAAGCATTCCATTCAGCAATCAAAACACTATCCTTACCATTTAAGGTTAGGTGAGGTACTCTCCTGAACAGTGGTGAGGTACTTCCAATGCCCTCCCCTGCTGGTCCTACCAAACTCCTCTGACTTCCGCCTCTATTTCTAAATCATTAGGTACCCCCCACCAAAGTAAGGAGGCACTAAGAACCTAGTCACAATGTCTACGTCATTTCATAGTTGTTGACTTTCAAAAGTACAAATCCCAGGGAAACAGGAAACATAGAACTTGTTTTATCCCATGTCTAGCACACCACTCAACTAAACAGAATTGGGTAACTATGATATTGATATTTGACACCTAGTATACTGTCATTAGTAAGCCCAATGCATGGTGCCACAGAGGTTTAGTTCTAAACACACACACACAATTCCTCCTCTTCTGCTGTGAGCGGCTTCAGCACTAACCCTGGCTGGCCATCTGGGAAACAAATGCCTTTATGATGCTCTTGTAAACTGGCTCCACTCTTCTGGAAAGAATCTGGCAATACGTTTTAGAAGCCATAAAAATGTTTATACCCTTGACCCATTAATGCCACGCCTGGGACTCTAACACAGGAAACATTTTAGAACTCAAAATATAGAAATACTATATATATAAAGATATAACTCACAATAGTATTAACAATTTAAAAATGTTGGAAGCAACATACTAGTCAATAATGAGTTAAATAATTAATGGTGTAGCATCACAACAGAATATTATGCAATCATTAAGATGGTAACTATGGAGATTATGCAGCGATAGGGAAAATATACAAAACAATTGATACAACTATGAAAAATCATTGGAAGAAATTTTTAAAACGGATAACGATTGTTTTTAGATAGTGAATGTAAGTTCCTATTTCTAAGCTTCTTGTAATACTGTTTTGATGCTTTTTTAATTAAAAAATAATCTTCTATGATTAATGTGTACCTCTGATATCAAGAATAAAGAGCCCAGGAACCACCTTACCTAGAGAGCGAAAATGACCATCAGCATTCCACCAAAGCACAGGGCATGGGGGGCTGTAACACACAGAGCAGTTTCAGGGAACGCCACCTGGAGGTGTTGCGTGCCTGTCAATGATTGCCAAAAAATGAGCAGTGTCCATCTGCTCACCCCAGTCAATTCCCTTTGTTATGAGCATCCCAAGGCAGAGATTTCCCCAGGTGCACCTCACGTGCTGTCAGCTTAACTATCCATTTAAAAAATTTATGTGGGGTCACACAGGGCTACACAATCATTTGGTTAAAGAAACGGGTCCAGATTTTCACATTGAGAGCAATGAGGAATGTCTACAGTTAGGAAAGCAGAAACTGCAATTTCCTTCCAGTGAAGCAGAGGCGTTGGCACATGATGCGAATGTGTAAAACAAGAGTCACGGCAGTGCCGGACTGGCCTCTCCTAGGCTGACACAGGGTAGAACACCTGACAGGTAAGGACATGTCTTCAATCCTAATAAACATTACCCATCAGATGGATACAGACTTCACCATGGGGCTGCTAATCCCCACATAGAGATTCAGCCCTGTGCCCACCTCCAGGGACCAGCCCCACCCAGGGAGACCTTAAGAGCTCCAGTCCAGCCTTGGGCCGCTGCTCATGCATTCTCACCCTCATCCCTGTGCACCTCTGTACCCAGCATCCATGACAAGACCTTAGTCAGGGACACTGGGGTACAGAGGTGCACAGGGATGAGGGTGAGAATATCTGTATTTTAACATCTCTGTGTGTGAGACCAGAGAAGAAGCAAAGCAAAAAGGTTCAGATGCATGTTTTGAAGTCACAGAGAACTGACTTAAAATTCAAGTTATGTTACTCTGCTCTGCAGCCATAGGAAAATTACCTAAACTCGCTAAACCTCTGTTTCCTCCTCTGCAAAATTTGTACCTATGCCAAAGTATCATTAGAAGGTTTAAATGAAATAAATGTAAACCCTTATTAATGCTGAGTAAAAGTTTGCTATTCTGTGTCCTCTCTTCCTTAGTAGCTGGCATCTCGGGTGTCCTCTTCCTCCACCACCCCATCTCTCGAACATGAATAGCACTGTCCACTCTGTCACGAAGCTCCCCTCATCCTTACCACAGACATAAACTCAGCTTGCACTCAGGAAGCACTCCACTGTCCGAACCAAGGCATTCTTGTTTCTGAACTGTGATGAGGCTCCACTAGCCCACCAAACTGAGGATACACACAGCAAGCATTTCAAAGCCTGGATACCAGGGCCATACTGCTGGGCTCAGGGCCCTGTTCCTTCACTCACTGTTCATGTGACTTAGGACAAACGGTTCAATCTCTGTGCCTCAGCTCCACATTTGTACTAGAGATACTAACAATGTCTTCCTCCCGAGATTGGCTCAGGAGTAAGTGTGTTGGTGAAGCTCTGAAAACTGTGCTCACACAAGGGACACTGGCTTTTTTGTTTTTGTTTTTTTTTTTTGACTCCAACTCCATACATGAGTATTTAGACCAGAGGAACTTGGAAGGCCTATGCCCGCCCACATCACAAGATAACCAAACAGTTTGGTATTATCATGAAGGTGACACAGGCTCTCTAGAGCAGAGGCTTGTGATCCTCTAAGCAGTCCCCAGACCAGCATCAACAATATCTGGAGGCTGATTAGAAATGCAGAGTCTCATCCCTGTCCAGCCACAGCACAAAAGTCTCCACCTTAACACTCTGCGGACACAGTAACCTGGGGTTCCTGTTGAACAACACAGGTCTGGGGTGGGGCCTGCGGCTCCCAGACCACACTTGGAGGAGCCAAGCAGAGAGTTCCAAAGAGGAAGTGTGCCAAATGTGATAGGACTGTCAACTGGAGTCTGTAAATGACAAGAAGGGTAGATGGGGCATGACTGGTAACCGTGGAAAAATGCATAGCTAAGAAAATAAACGGCAGGCAGTATAAGGAGCTCCTTGGTAAACTCTCCAAAGTGGGGATGTGCCATATTGAGCTTTGTTTTCTCAGCTGAATGCTTAACACGAAGGAAATGTTCACTGAGATCATCTGACACCAACTTTTATTTTTGTGGGGTTCACCAATTTAACCCCAATTTGAAGAAACTGGAATAACTTTTTTGTTTTAAAAGATCAAAATTGTTTCCTATTTGTTGCCCCTTCTGCCTTACCCTAGCATAGGTTGAGCATCCCTAAATCTGAAAACCCAAAACTTTTCAAAGTCTAAAAATTTTCAAGTGTCAATATGACAGCCCAGGTGGAAAGTTCCACACCTGACCTCATGTAACAGGTGGCAGACTAAAAGTGCACTAAAATTGTTGTATAAAATTACCTTCAGCTTATGTGTACACAAAACATAAATTAATCTCATGTTTAGACTTGGGTCCCATCCCCAAGATCTCTCATTATGCATAGGTAAATATTCTAAAATCTGGGGGGAAAAAAATCAGAAACCTAAAACATCACAGGTCCCAAACATTTCAAATAAGGGACACTCAACCTGCATAACATGTGACTCTATAATTCCTACATGAAGATGATACAAACTATTCTGAATTTTTTCCCTTAGAAATGACGCTGTTTTTTCTGGGCAGTAGTGCATCTGTAATCCCAGCAGTCAGGAGGCTGAGGCAGGAGGATACCAACTTCAAAGCCAGCCTCAGCAACTTAAAAAGTGTCTCAAAAAATAAAAAGGGCTGGAGATGGGGCTCAGTGGTTAAGCAACCCTGGGTTCAATCCCTGGTACCAAAAAAAAATAAAATAAAATAAAGAAATGATGCTGGCTTTGAGACAGGTATGGTGGTATACAATGATAACCCCAATCCCAGCAACTCAGGAGGCTGAGGCAGGAGGATCCCAAATTCTAGTCCAGCCTTAGTAACTTAGTAAGACCATATCTCAAAATAAAAAATAAAAGGCACTGAGAATGTAGTTCAGTGGCAAAGTACCCCTGGGTTAAATTCTCATTATCAAAAAAAAAAAAAATATGTGTGTGTGTGTGTGTGTCCACACACACACACACACACACACACACACATACATACATACACACAGATATACAGACATACACACACACACACACACACACACACAAACATACATACATACATTTGCAAGGCCCTGGGTTCAAATCCAGTGCATTCACACATAAATGAGTGATTCTGACTTTCAAAGACTCAGGAGGCAGGATGGGGTGGGGACCAAGGACTAGTAGAACATCTTCAAAAAAACAATGGGCTGGGTTTTTAGAGAGAACTTGCTGCTACCTTGCTACCATTTTCCTTTCAAATTCCTAAAATATTAAAACCTAAATTAAGAAATCAGAAAAAAAGGGCCTCATTTCTATAATCTTCAAGCTTTTCTCAGTGACATACATAACTAACCACCCCCTGGAGGTCAAGAACCTGGGAATAAATACAGAGAAGGAGGTAGGGGAAATAAATGAGCAAAGATTAGAAAACTCATGCCAACTGATCCAAGAACCCCTTGAAGTTTTCCCCAGGGAGCAGAGTCTTCATTTTCTGAGACTTCAAAATGACCAGATGCCCCTGCCTGTTATCTAAGCAATCTGTCTCTCTCATTCAACAGTATCCCCTACCCAACCCCCCACCTGCACACACACCTGTCACCTCAGTAATTAACTAAGAGAAGAAATCTGCACAAGGGTAAGAGGAGAGTTATCTTCCCAGTGCCCACAACTATTAGAAATCATCTAAATGGGAATGTCATGCCCAAGCCAGTGTGCTTCTCTTTGAAAAGAGTAAGGAGGATCAGCAGCAAATGTCCCTTCTAAGACTTCCTTATAAATCAGAGAGAGAATTTCGATCATGTCACTCTGAATCAGCAGCCAAATGTGCCTAAAAATATATATAACACTTAGAGTTGCTTATAATATATGTACTTGTACATGCATACATAAGCACACACACATAAAGTCCAGTCCCCCTCCATATCTGTGGGTGTTCCATCCATGGATTCAACAAACTATGAGTCAAAAGTACTTAGGGAAAAAAGTTACATCTGCACTAAACATGTAAAGACTTATTTATCTTGTCATTATTCCCTAAACAATACAGTGTAACAGCTATTTACCCAGCATTTACATTGAGCTAATTATTATAAGTCACATAGAACTGATTTAAAGGATGCAACAGGATGTGCGTAGGTTATAAACAACTACTACATCACTTTACATAAGGAACTTGACCATCTGTGGATTTGGTATTTGCAGTGGTCCAGGAACCAACTTCCAAACACATGGTAAGGGATGACTATGACTCTCTCTCTCTCTCTCTCTCTCTCTGCCCTAGCTATATCAAAAATGATTTTAGAGTGGGTAGAGTCCTAGTCCTCAGATACTAAAGTAACCCAGTCATTTTCTACAACTCAGGGAGGTCTCTAACACATACAGAACATACATATGTACATCTTCCCTCCTCCAACTACTGACAGGGCTCTCATATACAAACTGAGAACAAAATAATGACTTTTTTAAAAATTTCACAGCAAATCACTCATTATTAAAACAAAATCAAACCGAGGAGAATAATTGTTTCTACCAAGCTCTAAATCTCATCTCCAAACTCTGATATACTATCAAGCAAATAACCTTAAAGCACAGTCCAACATACCAGGGACCTTAGGGAAAGCAGCATAATGCCAGATACATCACACTCCCAGGGCCCTAACAGTTTGTTTAGACAAAGCATTCCTCCACACTGAAGAACCCTCAGATTCAGGTAGGTAAAAGAAATGAGATATGTAGAAAGGACACAAAAGACAAGGAAACTAACTTTCACCTAAAAGCCTTATGATCAAATGCCTTCACCCCAAAAGCCAATATTCCTCCCAGGCCTGTCACTCCCAAATTCCTGGGAAATCTGTAAATCTTAGAGTTACTATCCATTTACTCACTTATAAAAAAATACCTTTGCACTTAGCCTATGTAACAAAGTAAAGAGGGAGATGATATTTTAAGAAACATATGACCTAGGGTACGATCCAACATTATCTACTGATCAGATAATGGGAACTACACCATTCTTTAAAGATTCTAACACTGACCAGACAACCATAAATGGCCTTCAGATAACCAGACTGATATCATCCTCACATACCTTCTCATGCCCACCCCTCATCAAGTTTCCTTTAAAATAAGGAGTCTGAGAACCCCAAAAGCATCTCATTGTCAAATGGCCCACATTCTCCCCTGAATGTGTCTCTGCTGTCCTAAATACATCTTTGGGCCTCTAAAATGATGTATCTTTTAGTTCAGTTCTGCAACATATGTCAAGCACTCCACTCAATCTGAGTTGAGGCCCCTCTTTCTAGGAATATCTTGACTTTCTCCTGTGATAAGACTGACTATGTGGTTCACTCAAACATGCACCAAGATTTTCTAAATTATGATATGGCCAATTGTTCACATTACAGGAAAGTAGAAAGCACTATACCTATTTTCACCAGAGGAGGTAAGGTTTATGTGAGCAGCCTTCAGGAACTATCAGAACTATCGCCACAAATGTCATCAAAGTCTTCAGATTACAAAATGAAACTACTGTCAAAATCCAGAAAGTGATCTAGAGCTTCCATGGAAATCTAGGAGAACGAATTATTGTCCTTCTTCTATATACCTGAATGAAAGTAACTAGGTCTATCTTCCACAGCAGCAAGCACTAAAGTGTTTAAATACAAAGACACACTCCAGGAAGACAGGAAAATAACTTTCCACTACAAATAAAAAAAGAGGAGGGGGAGGAGGAGGAAAAAGTGGTGGAGAAGGTGGAGAAGAAGTTCCCTTCTAATGTGAGGAACTCATTCTAACAATATCAGCTACCAAGGCTACTCTGAGAACACAATATTTTCACATGTTTGTCACGGTAAAACTCTTACAACTAAAACAAGGTATTAAAGCAAAATGGTCCTACATCAAGCCATATACCAGAATCATCTCAGAATCTTCAAAAACTTCAGCAGTGGCACATACATCAGATCAATCATACCTGAGATGGAACTCTGGCATTTTTTTCTTCCCCCCTCCAGGGCTGGGGATTGAACCCAGGGCCTTATGCATGCTGGACAAGTGTTCTACCAATGAGCTACATAATGCCAATGAGTCAGTTGGCATTATCATTTTTAAAAGTCCCTTCCCAGATAGACTGTAATGTGTCATCATAGCTGGGAACCACAGAATTAAAGATTATTTTGAAGGTATCTTCCAGATCAGAGAATTTGTCTTAGCATGACTATAGGTCCTTGGCATGCTAGGACAAGAGGTCTTTGTCTTCCCTCAACCCTGGGAGAGATATTGAGAACCAAGTACACCCAGGCTCCCCAGCTCAATGATGAGGCAGGGTCCAGGAGGCCTTCCATCTCTATTTTCAGGAAGCACCTCCTTGACAGCAATGTGAGAGGCATTAGAGACAGGCTGTAACATGAACTGGCACTGGCCTAGCTGAGCCAACATCCCCTAGGGATGGCGCTCCTTTCAGAATAGCCCTCTATGCTGCTTTGAGGGAGAACAAACAATCTATTAAAACTTTAAGTAGAGCAATGCGTAAGTTTCAGAGTGTTGCTCCTTTATTAATAAAAGCTGGAAAATTCACTTTATCTACATAAAAACAAGTCCTCAATGTTTACCACTGCTACCACCAGACTTCCCCAACTAAAATCCAGTTTTAGATACTTTCCCCTTGGTTTTATTTAAAAGCAAACTTCTGACAGGGATGGATAGAGCAGAGCTGTATTTTAAAACTCCACTGGAATCAATACTTATTCTAATATTTTAAGCCAAGAAAACATCACCCAAGAAAGATAAAAAGAAAATCAAACATGTTGCAGACATTTTTTTAAGATGATATTATGTATAATAAGATTTTAAAGCATGAATTTGGAAAAGCAGAGAAAGGCTATATAGAGACATTTAAAGATTAATACTTTTTAAAAGGACTTTCATTTAAAAAAATGACTTTTTGGTTAATTTTAAAAATGCTTCCCAACATGAACTCTGAAAGCAGGCTTTGAATCCAAGCTTGGACACTATCAGACAGGAGGCCCTTAACCAAGTCCCTTACCCTCTTTGGGCTTCATCTTACCTGTATGTCACAGGAATTAAGTTTCAGGAGTTGAGCTGATGAGTTCAAACTGCAAACTGGACATGTGACCTCCATTAACCTCTGTGCAGCTCACTTCCTTTCCCTCTGTACCTCCCTCCTGCCTCTGTAACATTAAAAGGTGAACACTACCCACCTCTTGCGTAGAGAAACTAGAACTCTGTGCACTGCTGGTGAGAAAGCAAAATGATGAAGTAGCTATAGAGAACAGTACCCAGGTCCCTAAAAAATAAAATTAAAAAAAATTAAATTTAAAATTACCATATGATCCAGCAGTTCCACATCTGGCCATATATATATATATATATATATAGACTAAAAGCAAGGACTAGAATAGGTAACGGCACACCCTTGTTCACTGAAGCATTATCCACAATAGCCAAAAGGTGGAAGCAACCCAAGAGTCCACAGAGACACGAATACACAAAATGTAGTTTCTACATGCAGTGGAATATTTTTCAGTTGAAGAAAACTTCAACACAGGCTGCAACAATGGATGAACTTAGAGCACACTATGTCAAGTGAAATAAACCAGTCACAGAAAGACAAATACTGTATGATTCCACTCACAAAAGCACTTAAGAGTTGTTAAATTCATAAAGATAGAAAGCAGAATGGTGGTTGCCAGGGTTTGAAGGTAGGGAGAAACAAACAAGAGTCAGGGTTTAATGGGTACAGAGTTTTGGTTTGAAAAAACCCATTCTAGGGGCTGGGGTGGTGGCTCAGTGGTAGAGTGCTCGCCTAGCATGCATGAGGTACTGGGTTCGATCCCCAACACCACATAAAAACAAACTAATGTATCCACCTAAAACTAAAGATACATAAATAAATAAATATTTTTTAAAAAAGAAAAAAGAAAAAAACCCATTCTGGTGGTGACAGTTGCACCACAATGGGATACATTTACTATATACTTACAAATGGTAAGAATTTTTATGTCATGTATATTTTACCAAAATAAAAACACAAAAATGCATTATTTATTCATTTATTCAGATAATGGAGATTGAACCCAGAGGCACTTAACCACTGAATACATCTCCAGTCCTTTCATTTTGAGACAGCATCTAAGTTACTAAGGGTTTTGCTAAATTGCTAAGGCTGGCGACAAATTTGCAATCCTCTTGCCTCAGCCTTCCAGAGTTGCTGGGATTACAGGTACGTACTACTACCATACCTGGCCAAAACACTAAAATTTACATTCATGAAAAAATAAGAAAGAATAGTACTTAACTCCACATCTGGATATATATATATATATATATATATATAGACTAAAAGCAAGGACTAGAATAGGTAACGGCACACCCTTGTTCACTGAAGCATTATCCACAATAGCCAAAAGGTGGAAGCAACCCAAGAGTCCACAGAGACACGAATACACAAAATGTAGTTTCTACATGCAGTGGAATATTTTTCAGTTGAAGAAAACTTCAACACAGGCTGCAACAATGGATGAACTTAGAGCACACTATGTCAAGTGAAATAAACCAGTCACAGAAAGACAAATACTGTATGATTCCACTCACAAAAGCACTTAAGAGTTGTTAAATTCATAAAGATAGAAAGCAGAATGGTGGTTGCCAGGGTTTGAAGGTAGGGAGAAACAAANATATATATATATATATATATATATATATATATATATATATATTTAGAGTCATAAGTATTAGATATATATAATCCTTAGAGTCATAAGGATTAACCACCCATAAACTGTGCAGTACATAGCATATGCCTAGCACATGAAAGTCTTTCATAAATATCAGCTCATGTCTTGCTTTCCTGCCTCTGTGGTTCACTACATTCCACACTGCAGTGTCTTCACCTCTTCGAGGGAGCTCTATGCCTTCTACAAAGAGATTCTTCACACCTGGGCTTCTTTAGAGCAGAAATTCTCCTTCATTGCAACAAAACATCCACTCACATCAGATGAAGAAGCCATTTACTTTCTCAGCTGAATCTTCACACATTACATAAAGCTGAGATGACCACATGAAAACCAACTGGGTTCACTGTATTTCCTAAATGTTTGCTATTAGTCAAAAAACAAAAAATTCGTAGGTTAAAGCTATCATATAGATGTGAGAGGAGAAAACAAAGTCTTGCTATTCATTAATCCTGTTTCACTTTTTATCACAAGCAAGACCATTTTACCACTCTTGACCTTTCTCAAAAATTTTTTGTCCCTTCCTCCCCTTCTACACACTTGTCCTGGCTTCTTCCTTGCCCTTTCTACCTCCTCCTAAGTCAGGGATCCCAAATTCAAATGCCTAATCACAAATTTAATCACCCAGCCACATAGAAGAACTAAATATAAATGTAAAAATAAGACGTGGCTAAACTGAACTACTTAGAGTCTTACAGTATCTAAGTAAAAATAAAAAAACATACCTCATCTAGGGCCTGTGCATTATATTTATAAATGTACAAAAAAAATTACTCTAGACACTAGGTGATAAAATACACAAGTCATTCCTTTGCACACACACGTGTGTCATTTAAACTTTTTTTTAATGATCCAAGAAGTTTCATACACTAATGAGATTCATTTCCTTGTAGTACTTCTCACCTGTGGCAAACCTGCCACCTCTAATTTGTTTTAAAAGGAATTTTAATCACCTAATCAATCAAACTCCTGACCTTCAGCCTTCCTAGACACCTCACTGTGGTCAAAACTGACACTAAAAATTCATGTTGAAGCTGCTCTGTTGTCCGCAAGCACCAAAATGCCAATGATGTGGATATAATTTGAACAAACCCTCTAAGAGACTGAAAAACTGGTAAATGAAGTCTCTAATTTTTCTTCTACCAAGATTCTTTAAATAAATGTGAATATTATTAAGTAATAATTTTTTATCCATTGGGGTTTAAAGACATAAATAATCTAAGTTTTTACATTGTCCATGCAGTCTTTTTATCACAAAAATCACATGGCCCAGTTTAGGGCTTCAGTAGTTCTCATTCTCTATGCACATATACAGAATGGCTGAGTGACATTCCTTCCAACCCCACCTCCTCCCTTCTAGCACACACAGTCCTAGCTACATAGGCTTCCCTTTCTCCAGCTTCATCCCTCACCTAGGGAAGAGGAAGTATTCTTCTTGCTGAGGCCAAAGCCTCAAGGCTCAGTCACTAGGGCACAGAAACATGCCCAAATTTCTCCCACTGAAGTAAAAAGCACTCCCTCTCTTACCAGCCCCATCCAGTCACAGCCCCGTTTCCTGGCCTCGTGTCTCTTTCCCAGGAACACTGAGACTTAAACATCGAACACCTCTTGTCTTCACTTTCTCATCCATCTGTGGCTTAACCCAGTGAATGCTAGGGCCTACTCCACTCCCCACGGGAGCCATTTCCAAGTCTTGCCAAAGACCTATTAGGACAATCAACAGCCTCTTTTCAGAGCTTATGTTATTTGAACTCTGCAGCATTTGATGCTATTGGTTACACCCTCTTCAAAACTGCCTTCCCTCAGTTTTTAAGGCCTCTCTTCCTGCCATCCTTGCACCTCTCTGAACATTCTTAATTTCCATCAAGAATCCATGTCTTCCCAACATCACCACCAGTCAGTGAGCTCACAGTTCCATCACTGGCTCTGTTACTATATATCCTGTTCTGGTTCCATCTACCTTTAAATATAATCAGCATTAACTGCCAGTCATATACAAACAAAGTTCCCTCAATTCCAGTCTCTCTCAGGCGATCCGGCCTATACATGCCCCTGACTGGGCAGGACTTCACAACTTGGGTATCCTTGGGCATCTTACACCCAATGCATCCAAAATCTGCTACCAACTCATGCATTTACATAGATGAAGGCTCCGAACCACTACCTGATTACCCACCCTCCCAAAAAGTGGGAGGCATCTTCTAGTCTTCCTTCTCCTTTATTCCTCAGATCCAGACAGTTGCCAGGCCTTATTGCTTCTAATTCCACATCTCTCTGGAATTTGCCTATCTTTCTGTCTCCTCCAATGCCACTAGCTCAGATCTTCACCGTAGATCACACATACAGTTCTCCAATGAAAATCAATATGTGTGCCTCTGATCAGCAATCCAGGTTGCTGATAAAATGATCAAGCCTTAGCTGAGCATGGTTGTTAGAACAAAAAGACGGGCTGGATGCAAACTTCACAGATGATTTCAGCCTTTATTCAGGAACAGGACTATACCTACAGGAATGTACCCACTTTCCTGGTGGAAAATAAGCTCAGTGCCTTCCTTTGTTCAGTGGCTCATGTAGGTTATACTGAGAGGTGACTTAATTAATGAGGATGTCAGCTTGGGCACTCAGAAATTTGGGGTCTGTTTTACTGGGTGAAATAGGAGGGAGTCTAGGGTCAGCAGTCAGTCACTGGGATTTATCTTACTAGACTTGATGGAAAGCCTGGGGTCAGTGGTTGGTATCTGAAAAGGACTTGTTTAGGGAAGGATTAATGCTTTGGCCTCTTCCCAGAGACTGTCTTTCTAGATTTGATGGACACCTCCTCCCCAGGGTTTGTTTTATCACCAGGAAAAAATGTATTGAGAAAGGATCAACGCTCTCAATATATGGCTTTCCTTCTCACTCCCCTTTTCCCAGGTCTCACTATT
>NW_025999913.1:2245206-2245717 GCF_001458135.2 Marmota marmota marmota | reverse complement strand
GGGGGGGGGGTTGTCATTTTCCATAACTAATAATGGTGGCAATCATATGGTGGTGTGGTAATGGCCTGCTGAGAGCCATAGCTGAGTCCGAATGACACATGGCATTTTTGCCAGTACGGAGTGGTTGAGAGGTGACGCCAGCAGGCCGTTGGGATGATGATGGTTTTGTTGAGCTGTGTATGTTAGACCCCTGCTGTCCACCTCGGCCTGCTACTTTGGAGTTCTAGCGGGGATTCCCAGAGAGTTCCCATAGGTTGGGGAAGTGCCAGGGGAGGGATTTCCAGTCTCCGCGTGGCATTCGGTAGAGTTCCCGGGGAGCGTGTGTGCAATGTGCTGGTGGAGTTCAGAAATAAAGTTTGTTCCTGCTTCAGTGGCTCGATTTGTGCCCAGCCAGACTGCAGCAATGGCCTGTAATCCCAGAGGCCCAGGAGACTGAGGCAGGAAGGCTTGGGGTGTGATTCAGTAGTCCCTAGATTCAAACACTGGTGCAAAAAAAAAAAAAAAAAAAAAA
>NW_025999913.1:2235656-2245138 GCF_001458135.2 Marmota marmota marmota | reverse complement strand
AAAAAAAAAAAAAAAAAAAGAAATTATCTAAGTCTTATAAGGTCACTTTTCTGCTTAATACTCTCAGAAAAATCTAAATTCTTTACCTTCATTCCTGAATATCTAAAAAAGCTCATGTCTTTTTAGTCACCTCTCACCAAATATCAGCCATACAGACACACATGCAAATACAACTTCCTCAGCCAAGGAAAGCCCTCCCACCCTTTTTGCCCAGTTAACTACTGCTCATCCTGACAACTACCATGAGAAAACCTTTGATGTTCCCAAGTCAGGAAACTGCCTCACAGCACATACATATCTGCCTATCTAGCAGTGATCCTCCACGTAACAGATTTTGTTGTAGTTGTTGATATATTAATCTCTCCCATGAGATGATGAACTTGTTGAATGGAGGAAATATGTCATCAGACTTCATATATGAAAAAGTAGCACATATTTGTGAAATTAATAAATGAATATTCATAAGGAAACCTTATTATACAAACTTATTGAATACCTAGAATTCATGGGGGGGGAGTAGTTAAATCTCTAACTCATTAGCAGTACTAGTAGGAATAATTGGTTATTTTTCAAAAGACAGATCTTAAGCTTCTTTTTCCTAGAAATTATAATTCAATGGAGATTTTCTTTTACTCTCAAATTGAGTATTTTAGGGATTTGGGTCACCCACCCTCTCAGGCCTCTTCATCTGCCTCCTGCCC
Organism: Marmota marmota marmota; assembly: GCF_001458135.2. Taxonomy (NCBI): domain Eukaryota; kingdom Metazoa; phylum Chordata; class Mammalia; order Rodentia; family Sciuridae; genus Marmota; species Marmota marmota. The sequence continues at coordinate 2,244,437 of NW_025999913.1, read as the reverse complement.
AACCCTCTGGCACTCAACCTTCAGAGCATGGCTTGAAGCAGTACTGAATTTTGAAACAAAGAATAGAAAAACTCATTCAAAAGTAGTATTCTATTAAAATCTTATCAAATTAAAGAACTAAGAATGAGAGTGAAGATTCCTAGGCCGGATAAAACCAAGTTTCCTACATTAGACCATAATAGCAAGAATGAACTAATCAAAATAAATAGGCACAGGGGCAGGTGACGTCTAACAAAGCCTTTTCCTAAGGGTGAATACACATCACACCATATGAATCATGCCTATTTCTGACAGTGAAAAGAATATGAAATGGTTATTTATATATGGTACGTGGGTTTACTTGGGGTCTTTTTTTGAGATACTGAGAAAAAACCTCAAACATGCTAGGTAATTACTCTGCATCTGAGCTACACCCCCAAGGCCTGGAACATGCTTCTAACAACATATCTGCAAAGAAATTTTCCATGTAAGAAGAGCACAGGGCTAGGGCTGGGGCTGGGGCTCAGCAGTGGCGCCTTGCCTAGGAAGTGTGAGGCACTGGGTTCAATTCTCAGCACCACATAAATATTTTTTTAAAAAAAAAGGTCTATCAACAATTAAAAAATAAAAATAAATTTTTAAAAAAAAAAGAAGCACAACAACACAGCCTCCATTCTGCAACTGTTTAAACCCACACCCAGAGAGATAAAAAGGGGGACTTGCTAAGGTTGATCTTGATTATCTTAACCAATCACAAGGCATCAAAACAGGCATGTCAACCTTGAGTTTCTGTATTTCAAATAGAAAAACTGAGCCACATTCACCATGAGCACATTCTACTTGAAACACTCTTATGTTACTTTTTTCCCTTCATTTATTTATTTTTATGTGGTGCTGAGGATCGAACCCAGTGCCTCACATGTGCTAGGAGAGCGCTCTACTACTGAGCCACACCCCAGACCTAAAACTCTTAAGTTATTTTGTCTAGGCTGTCTTAAACTTTAGAAATTTAAAAATAAATATATTATGTATCTTAAATTGTCAAAAAATAGACATGTGAATTACTTTGATGATCTTTTGTCCCATTGAATTCGCAATTCCAGTGGTAAAAAGGCGATGAGTAAGGAATCATGAGTTAGGTGCACAGAACCTGTCAGTTTTGTGCAGAATGTGAGAGAAACCTTTGCATGAGAAAACATAAGCCTGTAAGTATTACTAATCCCTCCCCAACACATCCAGTCATCGGCCATGAGCCAGCAGAAAGCAGGTATGGAGGTTAAAAAATATCAGGCCCTAAGATTTCTCTTTTTTTCCATTTTTTAAATTCTTTTTTGATATACATTAGAATGTATTTTGACATCTCATATATGTAGTATAACTTATTCTAATTAACATCATATTCTTGTGGTTGTACATGATGTGGGCCCTAAGACCTCTGTTGAAGGTTCCAGACTCCTAAGTATAAAAAAAGATAAATTTTGGCTTAAACTTGGAAGTTGATTCATATTATACATTAAAAGTGCCATTAAGGTATTTGATCAACATTTCTTATATTTTTTAGGATGGTAGTTATTGCTGTTAAATTGAATCAACCATCATAATTCTTCCATTCCAAGGGCATATCAATTCCGAAGAAAATGTAGCACATAGGAGAAACATACTCCTTACAATATTAATGTCAAGAGTTAAACATCTTAAAAGTTCAACCTAGAATAAATGAGTTGATGCTTTTGCTTAATACATGGGATTTAAGAAAATAATTTTCATGTGTCAGGCATGTCTTTTCAGGCTATTATAGGGAAGCTGTCGAAATTCGTTCTTATAAATAAAATACCTATTGCCATTCACACCATTCATAAAAGCTACTTACTATAGTGTAGGGGAAATACAAAATTATTATATAAGGGTAACACATAAATTAAAGTGTACAACTTTAAATATGTCAAAATGAACCCCAAGATTATGTAAAATTATACTGAACTAAGAAAAACATTTTAAAAGTATACAACTTTTAAAACATTAAACAGTTTGTTACTCTAGAAGAGAACAAATGCAAAGGCTCATTTAAATCTATAAAAGCAGTACCTTGAATTAATCTGGAACTCTTGTAATTAGCTTAAAGAAGTGTGCATGTGTGGGGTGTGTGTGTGTGTGTGTGTGTGTGTGTGTGTGTGTGCATGCACATGCACACATCTCACAACTGCCCTAAAATTACCACCACTTTGTTTTGAGGTGCTGGGGATCAAACCAGTACATGCTAGGCAAGTACTCTACCATGGAGCCAAATACCTAAATCCCAACTTTTTTCCCAATGATGGAAATGGAACCCAGGGCCTTATGCATGGCACACAAGCACTGTACCACTGAGCTGCATCCCCTGTCCTAGCATCATTTTGATGATGGAATTAAAAAAGACTCCATAACTATATTGCCTAAAATCAGAGTGTGAAATAATGACAGACTAACCTGTAATTGATTTCTCCCACCTATGTATTAAAAAGTCAAGGGAGGGCAAGGGTTGTAGCTCAGTGGCATAGCACTTGCCTACAATATGTGAGGCACTGGGTTTGATCCTCAGCACCACATAAAAATAAACTAATAAAATAAAGGCATATCATCCATCTACAACTACAAAAAAAAATTTTTTAAGTCAATGGAGAAGGATTTTTTCTTTATCTTTTAAGAGTATGTTCTTTAGTAAGGTACAGTGGCACACACACTGTGATCCCAGAGAATCTAGAGGCTAAAGCAGGAGGATCCCAAGTTCAAAGCCAGCCTCAGCAAAAGTGAGGCACTAAGCAACTCAGTGAGACCACATCTCTAAAAAAATATAAAATAGGGCTGGGAATGGGCTCAGTGGTTCAGTGCCTGAGTTTAATCCCTGATACCCTTAAAAATGAAAAAGTCATTGGAGCAGGATATTTCCTTATCCCTAAAGAGTACATTCTTTAGTCAGGTGCAATGGCACACACACACTGTGGACCTAGAGAATCAGGAGGCCAAAGAAACAAGATGGCAAGTTTGAGGCCATGCTTGGTGACTTACAGGCCCTGTCCGAAAATAAAATAAAAAAAGGATGAGAATGTGGCTCATGGGTTCAGAGTACTCCTATGTTTAATCCCCAGTTCCAAAAAATAAAAATAAAAAAGTTTGTTTTTTAATTCTGTGAAGAAAACTGCAAGCTCCCTAAGAGGAGGGACTTGTGTCTGCGCCAAACCTCACCTCCTACTATCACCAGCACCTAGAACAGTGCCTGCCACAGCATTTTTTAAAATATTTTTTTAGTTGTCAATGCACCTTTATTTTATTATTGATATGTGGTGCTGAGATCAAACCCAGTGCCTCACACAGGATAGGCAAGCACTCTACCACTGAGCTAGAAACCCCATCTGATAGCACATGTTTTTGTTAAGAAAATTTGGGAGAATGCAGCCACATATATTCAAAACCACAGGTCATGGCTATGTCCTAGAACACTTGTCATCAAATGCCACAGTATTAGGAAACATTTGGTGAGAAGATTAAGAGTATAAAGGGGAAGATAACGCTGACCTCACAAAAAGACATCAAAAGCTGCTGCTCCAAACTATTAACTGGAAATATCAAAAACAACGACAGCAAAAACTCAGGACAGATGGTTGGACAAGATACAGCAGACAAGCACTTGGCTCAGCACAGATGGAAAACAAGACCTAGAGAAGAAAATCTTGTTACCCAGTCATAACTGTGACATCACTAATGAGTGATGGGAAAGAGCTTCTTGGAAGCAGTGATCTCCTGAGAGATGAAAGGAATGCTCTGAGACCAGGCAGGGTGGGAATCAGAAAGAAGACAAAAACGAAAATGAGAGAAAGAAGATGTTATAGGAGAAGCTGTCAGACATCTACACTTGGTAAGCTGGAAATTCTAATGAGTAGAGGGCTCTGTGGTCTCTTGTCAGTCATCCCTATTCACTGACTTTTATAGGGTGAACATCTTTAAATTTCCCAAAGATGAGTTATCTCTTGGGAGAAAAAAGAAAAAGAAAAAAAAAGCCTAGAGCTAACATGAACTGAAGTTAGCTTCAAGGGTCTTAAAAACATTTCTCCACTGATACTAATAATGTTCTTTTTTTTTATTATTATTAGTTGCTCAAGACAATACATGTTCTTTCTGGAAGAGATTTACATGATCCAATTATTCATATACACAGAGCTACTGCTGAATCACATTTTTGGCATATTTCCAGGTCCTCCAAGTAACATCACAGCCTCAATGCAAGCCAAGTCCATTCTGGAAGACTCTTTGTCTAGGAGGGGAGATGGATGAGATGTGGAAGGAAAGTATAGAAGAACTGAAAACTAAAAATTCTCTTTGGTGGGCTTCTACCAGGCCAGGAGGCAAGCTAATTGTAGGTTCAGGAGTAAGAAGTAGCAGCCAAAGGAAAACTGGCCATTCTAGTGCCAAGAAGGGAATGAGGGCAAGAGAAGGAAATACTGCAACTAGGAAGGAACCATCTTGGGAGGATTTAGGACCCTTACACAAGCAGTTCTGAGGATCAGAGCAGTGCCATCATTAGTGCGACTCCACCATTTCTTTTCTTCTCTCTTCACTTACCAATACCATCACTACCTAACACAAGGTACATAGCAAATGACCATGACCCAGCCTGACAAACTGAGCTGTTGGAGAAGCCAAGTTTGGCAAAGGAATGTCATGAACTCAATATACAAAATAAGCCACAACATACACTAAAGGACTTTATCAAATGCAGGAAATGCTCTCCTTTCCTTTGGAAAAAAACTCAACATAAAAACATAATCAATATTCCCAAGTAATAAAAGACATTGTCAGGCTCTTCACTTGTGCATACCTCCTTGCTAGAGCTTAATGGAAGCCAACACAGGAACAGGTCATGGGTGACAACTGTGCTCCATAGACAGGGTCAGATCCAGGACCACAACCTCAGCCTTGCTCTGAGTTAGGTTTCAACAGGCCAGGCTTTCTGTATCAGGATTCAGAGAGGCATGTGCCTGGCACAGTGGCAAGAGGATCGCAAGTTCAAGGCCAGCTTGGGCAACTTAGTGAGACCCTGTCTCAAAATTTTAAGAATGGCTGGAGGTATAGCTCAAAGGTAAAACACTCCTGGATTCAATCCCTACCATCACCAAAACAAACAAACAAAAAAGCCAGAAAAGAAATGAGACCTAAAACTTTAAAAGATTGGGCCATTCTCTGAAAGATTCTGAAATTATACTAAAATTAATTTGGAAAATGAGATGTGGAAAATATTCCTTCTCACACACATACACATATAATTACAAAAAAAAATATAAGTATATATAATTATGCAGGTTACATATTATTCATATAATTATATATGCTATCTTATGTGCTGTACATATACTTATGCATATATACATAATTATGTATATTATATATGCTGCACATATGCATTTTTTATATGCAGAGTGACAAAGCAGGGGCACAGGGTAGGAAAAGCACATTACATTCGGAATAAAAGCATACAATTCTTAATGCCTTTATGATAAGCATTATGAATTACTATAAATAAAGACAATTAATCAGATTATAGTTTTTTTTCTTGGAGGGGCGGGTGGTTACTAGGAATTGAATCCAGAGGTATTCTACCACTGAGCTACATCCCAAGCCCTTTTTACTTATTTATTTTTTTAATTTTGAGGCAGAGGCTCGTTAAATTGTGGAGGCCAGCATTGAACTTGGCGATCCTCCTGCCTCAGCCTCCCAAATAGCTGGAACTATGTGTGCTACTGTACCCACTAGTCAGATTATTACTCTATTTATGAACAATGGGAGAGGTAGTGATGTGATCTCCTTAGAGATAATCATTCCAATGTCCCCTATCACATGTACTAAATGCAAGCCTACAGAAATTAAATCATACCTAGAAAAGTGTACATGTCCAGAAATTAAGTATTTAGAAAAGGAAAAGCAAAAATCAGAAGGTTTAGGCTGGAGACAGAGAAACATCAAACGGGCAGAGCTTCCAAGTTTGAAATGCTATCATGCAAGAGGAGGGATAAATGTGTTCTGGGTAGGCAGATGAAACCACAGGCAGGAAGGAGAGAGAAAAACAAACTACACTCCCCATATTTATGAACTTCTTAACAATCGGGGCCAAATTGGGGTGAAGGAGCCCCATGAAAATGGGCAGCATCTGAATAATATCAGGAACCCAAGGGAAGGAGGAAGAGTCAGCCTCTCTTAGAAGGGACTAGGGCACTGCTCACTGGGTGTGTGGCTTGCTGCTATCCAGTAGTCATCACTAAAGAAAGATACTCCAACATGGCCTAAGTGGTCTGACCAGCATTCAGAGACATTAATTCCTTATCCACCTGGCTCCTAATATCAAACCCCTAAAGGAGATATCACTAAAATCAGTATTCCCTGGAGAAAGAATGTACCTGTTGATGTGGCCTTGTGTTCAAGAAATAACTATGGGCACCAACCACATGCAGAGAGAGCCCTTGATGGCTCCAGGTCCTCCTGCAGACTTGAAAAGTCTCTCGAAAGCAGTTCACCTAATACAGAGAGAACACTCATCAAAGAAAGTGTTGATAGGACTTACAGCATCCACTCTCCTCAGGAATCAAGTCACACCCTTCCATTAGCACAAGCCTCACGTTCCTGCACTTGGATCTTGCCTTCCATCTTTGCTCCCTCTGAACACACGCATGTTAATCCAAGAGAGGGACTAAGCTAGCGCAACGAGAGAGAACACATGCCACACTAGTGATAATGTCATCCTAGAAGTAGGGAGGCCAAAGAGGGAGGCTACCGGAAGACACTCAAGGAAGAAGGAAGACAAAGAGTCCACCAAGGAGCTGAGGTGACCACATGACTCAGGCTTAGTCACTTGCTACACACTGCTCCCTTAACTTGTTTGATCCTTGCGTCTGACACCTCTCACTCTTGACCATTTCCCATCTCAAACAAATCAAGCTTACCTCAAGCTCCCCACCTCTATAAACTCTTACTTTTTCCTCTACTCCATTAAGTTGATTTATTTTGGAGGGGGCAGGGTACCAGGAATGGAACTCAGGAGCACTTGACCACTGAGCCTCATCCCCAGCCCTATTTTGTATTTTATTTAGAGACAGGGTCTCACTGAGGTGCTTAGAACCTCACTGTTGCAGAGGCTGGTTCTGAATTCGCAATCCTCGCCTCAGCTTCCTAAGGTGCTGGGATTACAGATGTGCACCACCAAGCCCTGCATTTACCTTTTTGAAAAAGAAATGTACATTTGCTGCCTGCCTTCCATGTTGTCATCTTCCCTCTCGCTCCTCAGCAAGCATCCAATACATGCTGGAGCCAGAATCACCAAAAAAACCTTAGAGGTTACAAGGAACAGGAGCAGGTATGTCAAACAGAGAGTGACTTGGTAGAGCGGTGAAGACTGAGTTTATTTCAAGCACACTGTATTTGAGGTAAAGCAGAACATACCCATGTTAATCCAAGAGAGGGACTAAGCTAGCGCAACGAGAGAGAACACACGCCACACTAATGATAATGTCATCCTAGAAATAGGGAGGCCAAAGAGGGAGGCTACCGGAAGACACTCAGAGGAAGAAGACAAAGAGTCCACCAAGGAGCTGGAAGCACGGCTCCTAGCCTCACAGGCGTTGAGGAAGGAGAACACACTGGGAAAATGGAGTAACAACACTGGTCAGGGGGTGAAATATCACAGATAAGTTGAATAGAATGAAACACTATAAATTGTGTATGGGGGGTGTTAATCACTAGGAGGTTATCAATGATCTCTGAAAAGTTGTTTTCAGTTAAGTGTAGGATATAAACCACAAATTCACACTTATTCACCATGCATTCTTACGCTATACAAAATCCCATGTAAAATATTCACAGACAAACTCAGAAACCACTAGGAGAATACTACTCCTGGGCCAGAGCAGGCAGTGGGTGGCATTCACACTAGTATACAGGGAAAATTAAAGACAAGAAATCTGTTCCTCTAATTATCCTATGAGCAAAACAGAAAAATCATATAATCAGCTCCCCAAACACTCTAACAGCATCTGAAAAAGCTGACATTCACTTTTATATTCTTCTATACTGGGGACTAAACCCAGGGGCACTGTACCACAGAGCCACATCCCAGCTCATTTCAGTATTTGAAACTGGGTCTTGCTAAATTGCTAAGGCTTGCAATCCATCAGCTGGTCTTGCTAAATTTCAATTTGCAATCCTCCTGCCTCAACCGCTTGAGTAGCTGGGGTTGCAGGTATACGCCACTACACCCAGAGGCATTCACCCTTGATTAAAACAAACTTTAAATAAAACAGGAATAGTTGACTGTTGTCTTAATATTATTCCAATATTAATTATACCAACATTACAGAATCATGATTTATGAGAAAGCACTAGAAGTATTCCATATAACTCCAAAATCTAAATTCAACAATGGAAATCAGCAGGGCTGGGGATATATCAGTTGGTAGAGTGCTTGCCTCGAATGCCCTGGCTCCATCCCCCAGCACACACACAAAAAACCATCTATTATCAGGAAATTTCCCCCCCAAAAAATTACAAAGTCCTCTAAAAGTTATGAAAAGATGCTCAATCTCACTCATCAGAAAAATGCTAATTAAAAATGACAATGAGGGGCTGGGTTGTGGCTTGGCTGCAGAGCACTCACCTAGCATGGGCAATGCACTGGGTTCGATCCTCAGCCCACATAAATAAATAAATAAATAGATAGATAGATAGATAGATAGATAAAAGTGTTGTGTCCAACTACACTAAAAATATATATATATATATATA
>NW_025999913.1:2153983-2235519 GCF_001458135.2 Marmota marmota marmota | reverse complement strand
TATATATGTGTGTGTGTGTATATATATATATATATATATATATATATATATACACACATATATATATGACAATGAGATTTTTTTTTAAACTACAGACCAGCAAAGTTCAAATCAGTAATACGCTGTTGATGAGGGTCTAAGAAATAGGCAATTCTGGCAAAACCTTATGGGAAGACAATCGGGGCAACATTTTAAATGCATGTACCTTTAATTCAGCACTACCACTTGCAGTAATATGAACCTACATATATAAACACCTCTCAGTATGTAAGCAAAAGAATATATGAACAAGGATATTCACTATATGACTTGTAACAACCAAAGAATTACATTTTTATTAACTGGGGACTGGCTAAGTAAACTAATAGAGGCGTGCTTCATGTATTAATACAGGCTATCTCCAAAATACATTGCTAGATGATTAAAATAAACAAGGTATTGATCAGTGAACATGAAGGATGGATGACCTTTTTAAATAAAAATGTAGTTTATGCATAAACATAAGAGAATGTGTAAATATTGGTAGGGTGAAACTAAAGGGCAAAGACAGGAGAGAGGCTGTTAGTCTGCTTTGTGTTACTGTAACTAATACCTGAGATAATAAACTTATAAAGAGAAAAGGTTTATTTTTAGCTCAAAATTTGAGAGGTTTCAATCCAGTTGGGCCCACTGCTTTTATACTTCTGGAAGGGACGCTAAGCACATCTTGTCAGAAGCACGGGCTGGAGCAAAGCCATTTACCTCACCAAAGGCTGAGCCCCATAATACCCTGAGGGTGAGCTCCCAAAGACCTAAAGATCTCCAACTAGGCCCAACCTCCTAAAGTTTCCACCTCCTCCTCGTTCTGGGGACTAGGCCCTTTACATACAGGTCTCTGGGGGACATCCTAGATCCTAACTACAGCACTCACTTTTCATCATCTATACATTTGTACATATTAGAATTTATGCTATGTAAATCATGACCTAATCACTATAGTCATTACTGACCTTTTTCTCATCCCATTTGGGTCAGCCTCTGTATTTACAACTTCTTTGTCACTTTGGCCACTCAAACTGCAACTGAGTAAATGTGGACACCCTCGGCATCTCAACATTAAATAATTAAATTATTTTAACCACTCTTAAATAATTTACCTTCCCTGATTCACCTATGCACCATTCCCAGACAAGTTTTAAAAGTACAAGTTCATCAAGCTTCCAAAAGGCCAGGGTTCCACTAGGTTGATCCAAGTGCTGCTCAAGGGCCCAAGCCCTATTCTCCTCCACAGACTATACCACATTCTGCAGCTGAATGGATCAAGCCCTAAGCTCTTCCCCAGATCTAAGCCCAACTCTAGTGGCCTCCTCCACCAAGGCAACTCCATTTCACAGCAACTTCCTTCTCCATGTGCACTATCTAAATGGCTTGTAGCCTTCAGCAACCACTGTAGCCACCTCGGATCTCAAGAACCTTCCACTTAGTGTCCATTGAGGATTCATGGATTCCTCCTCTACATGCCGAAGACTGTACTCGTCTCGGGCCCTTAGAACAGGCAGCCCTACGTGCCTACTCACTGCTGCTTTCTTCCAGACAGGTCATGGGCTGTGTCTCCTGCTGCTGCTTAGTTTCCTAAACAAAGTTTACAATCCAGACAAGCCACCTGGTGAAGGTAACATTTTCTTTCAAATTTCCAAAATTCCTATTGCTCTTTAAATGACCAAAAGCCATCTTCAATCTATCAGTTTGAATGGTCTTGTTCTTCATTGTTGCCCAGTGTCCACAATGACATTACATTAATAAGCTAAGACATAAAAAATATTAAAAACTAAGCCTTTTTATCTTTCTCCGGGGAGGCTGGTAAAAAGCCTGGAATACCAAGAACATATGCAAAAAAATCCATCTGACCTGTCACTTAAAAGTAATTTTCTAGAATTATTGTTTTCTTAAATGAGAGAAATGATCAGACTCCGGTGAGCATGTAAGGTTAGTGATGGTTAGGAGCAGTGACTAAATTTGATTAGTTTCAGGTCCTTAACAAGAAGCACCCACCATTTCCCAATATAAGGCAATTATGCATTTAGTTATGTTACAGTCATTTTAAAAGAGGTAGCACATCCATAACAGCACTATTTATTGGTTTGGACAATGATTAAGGAAAGGAATCTTTAAATCCATAATCAAATCCACGAAAAGTAGAATAGTGGTTCCAAGGCTGGGGATGGGGAAATGAAGAGTCATTTAACATGACTCTTCATGTTCAGGGCTTCAGTTTGAGATAACGAAAATGTTCTGAAGACAGAAGGGGTGATGGTAACAAAACAGCATAAATGTACTTAATGTCACTGAACTGTACACATCAAGAAGCTAAAATGTGAATTTCATGTTATATTTCACAAAAAATCATACAACAGGTCTTTTAAACATTTTATTTTTAATAAAAAATACAACTATATTCCCAATTTCAATCCCAATTTTGAGTAGAATACTACAAACAAAATAGCAGTTTAAGTCTGATAGCTCTCAAAGTTTATTTTGTTAAAGGTAAATAAATTTACCTTTAATTGGAAAGTGCTAATAAATTATTCAAGTTTAATATGACAATATTTTTTAAATTACAGTCTTCATTTGAAAAGCTTTTATCTTCTAGGACCAATCTGTGCTAAGTAGTCATAAGATAAACATTGTGTAAATACCTACTGATGATGATCAGTCACGCAAAAACAAAAAACCTGCAGAAGACCTGAATACGAAGTAAACCTAACCCTTATTTCCTAATGAATTGTCTCTCAAACTTAAGTCCAGGATGTCTACACCCAATCTGATATATTAAATAATAAAAATTTAGAGCTGGGCATGGTGGTGCACACCTGTAATCCCAGCTATTCAGGAGGCTGAGACAGAAGGATCATAAGTTCAAAGCAAGTCTCAACAACTTAGCAAGATCCTGCCTCAAAAAAAAAAAAAAAAAAAAAAAAAAAAATTTTTAGGGCTGGGGTTGTGGCCCAGTGGCAGAACACTTGCCTTGCATGTGTGAGGCACTGGGTTCAATCCTCAGCATCACATAAAAATAAACAAACAAAATAAAGATTTTGTTGTCCATGTATAACTAAAAAAATATGTAAAAAAAAATTTTATTTTAAATGGACTGGTATGTATGTAACAGTGGTAGGGCATCTGCCTAGCATGTAAGAAGTCCTGAGTTCAATCTCTAGTACTGCCGAAAACGAATAAAATTTTAAAACAGGAAGAAAAAGGACCTAAGATCTTCTCACCCCTACATATTTCTCAACTAAACAACAGAACATACCTACTATGTATTCTAGACTGCATTTTACACATAATACTACTTTTAGACAGTATTTTCAGCTTCAGAAATTGCCTATATAATGGCATAGTAGTCCAATATTTTTGTCAAAAATTAATAAAGTCCCATACTCAAAATCCATTCAATCCAGTAGGGTAGCCACTAGCCACATGTAAGTTAAATTTAATTAAAATTTTTAAAACTGGGGCTGGGGTTGTAGCTCAATGATAGAGCACTTGCTTATTAGCACATGTGAGGCACTGGGTTCGATGCCCAGCACCACATATAACCAAATAAACAAAACAAAGGTATTATGTCCATCTACGACTAAAAATATTTTTTAAACCTTTAAATATAATTAAGAATTCTGGGCTGGGGTTGTAGCTCAGTGGTTGAGCGCTTACCTCGAATGTGTGAGGCCCTGGGTTCCATCTTAGCACCACATAAAAAATAAATGAATAAACAAAATGAAGATATTGTGTCCATCTAAAACTAAAAAAATTTTAAAAAAAAATTCTATTCCTCAATTACACTAGCCACATTTTAAGTATCCAAGAACGACACACAGATAGTGGCTGCCATATTGGATAGTGTGGATCTGAAACACTTCCAACACCACAGATGGTCTACTGGACAGAGAGCTACTCAAGATATTATCTTTTTCTGAAGCAACCATAGCACTTAATGTTCATTCAAAAAATATTTACCAATCTCCTAACCTGTGACTGGCACTAAACTATTTGCAGGTCACAGGCCAGCAAATGAAACTAGTAATACAAGTAAGAGATAATTAGAAAACTAAAAAATAGAAACAGGGGTCTTATTTCTAGATTTACAAAAAAAAAAAAAAAATAGCCAGCGGCGGCTTGTCTGAGGAACTAAGGTTTAAGCCAAGGTTAGAAAGATAAGGTAGTCATTCAAAAGCAGAGTTTTGAGATGAACGGAACTGAAGTCATTCAGATGGGAAGGCTGAGGCATGTTCTAAAACTGATTTTAGTGCATTCTGGAGCTGTCTCATTAAACTTGAAACACCAGGCAGAGCACTGAGCTGACATCCAAATCTATTCCAATGGGAAACTTAGACAACACTCCATATATTACCCAAGGCAGTTCTCCTTCTGCCTCTAAATCACCTGCCTTTTTTGTCATTTCATTTCTTGAAGCACCAACTTCGGAGTGGGCAGGTACAGAAAGAGCTATTAATTTTGTTACTTCTTAGCAGAGGAAAGATAGGCTTAAATGAGTTTCTGAATTACTGTGAATTTTAACTAGCTGTTGTTCTATGCCACTATTAACATGGATAATCGAAATACTTTCATCACAGGTTGAGCAGTTTTCATTTACAGAAATTATCTTTATTCACCTCATAGGCAAGCAACCCAAGGAAGTCGAGCAGCACCATCCAGCTCCTAGAACTGATGACGAACTGGGTGAGTGATCCTTTCCCTAAAAAGGTTGTTGGTTACCATGGACAAACTCCAGAGTGTGGTCACTGCCCCACAGACAACTCAGGTGAAGGACTGAAAATACCCCAGCCTTCAAAAGACAGGACTGAGGGGAAACTCAAAACAGCATGAACTTGCTCCATGCTTCTGTGTGAACTCAAGCACCTGAATACCTTTGCCCAGTATTCTGGTTAATTTTACATAACAACTTGACTAGGCCTTTGGGTGGCCAGATATGTGATAAAACATTATTCTGGGGGTAACTGTGAAGGTGTTCCTGGATGAGACTAGCATTTGAATCAGTAGACTGAGTAAAGCAGAATGCCCTTCCCAATAATGTGTTCCTCATCCAAGTCATTAATGCCTGAAAAGAATAAACAATTTCATCATAAAATTTTAAAACAGGAAGGAACAATTCCATCTCTTCCCCTGCCTTTGGACTTGAACTAGAACATACACCACCAACTCTCCTGGTTCTCAGGTCTTCAGACTTTGACTAAAACCTACACCACTGCTGGCTCTGCTGGTTCTCAGGCCTCTGGACTTAACCCAGAACCTAGACTATCAGCTCTCCCAGGTCTCCAGTTTGCCAAATGCAGGCCTTGGAAGTTTTCCATAATGTGTGGGTTAAGAATAGAACCAGGTAACATATCCAGCAACTCACCTGTGTTTACATATACTTGTCTTTTAATCTTGTTTCTTTTTCAATATAAATTGTTTTCTAATACCAGATCTCTGGCTTTGTTCATTATAGCACAACACCTTCAGCCCAAGTTTCCATTCAAAGGCATCTGTAGGACACATCCCAAAGCCTCTGAACACACAGAGGCAGGAGGGTCAGGAAGGAGAGTGGAAGCCATTTGTCCTCTTGTGCATGCAAGTCCTCTTAAGGATGAACAGAAGACATCATCTATCTTCCTCTCTCCTCTGAGGGAAGCAAACCATCTTGGCATTTCCCTTCCAGCTGCAGTTTTTTCAGAGAGAAAAATAGAACCTCTTTTGCTAGAAAGAGCTGAAGTGTCTAGTACTTATTAAAAAAAAAATGCTACATCTCTTGCAAATTAATTGTCAAATGTGAAAATTATGCTACTCATTCCAGGTTCTGAATTTTTTTTAGCCTTGATGAAGACAAAACAACCAATGCCAACTAAACAAAACAAACAAACAAACAAAAAATAAAAACAAGATTAAACAGCTTTGGAAGATAATGTTAAAGTATGTATTTTATATATACACATCAGAATATCCATTGGGTAGAGACATTTCTGCACAAATTTCTGTTTTTAATCTTTACAGTGTCCCTAGAGATAAGGAAAGAAAAGATTATTTCAGTTCCATTTCAGACTGATGAAAGTAGGAGTACATAATTTAGTCAGAGATTAGAAAAACTCTGAATTCTTACCTTTCAGGGCTACATTCATGACTCCCGCACTTCAGGCCCATATCGTAATAAGTGAAAATACCAAGAGTCTACGGCTTTCAGGTTATAACATAATACAGATGAAGCAATATTTTGAGAAAACATTTTCAAATATTGATATTATAGTCCAAACAGAGTAGGAAAGATGTCAGATACCAGCTAAAAAGTACTCATTCTGATCAACACATCCTGCACTTACTAGGTGGGGATATCCAAAGTGGGTCAGGCACCATGAAATTCCTTAAAACAAAGGTTGAGAAAATTGACAACATGATGTTAGGAATTCATTGGGAAAAGGGGATACTAAGTAGCAAAAAAGTTAATGTGCTTCCATATTAACTGTGCTGAAGCTCAGTGGCAGAGCACTTGCCTAGCATGTATGACGCACTGGGTTTGATCCTTGGTACCACATAAAAATAAACAAAATAAAGGCATTATGTCTATCTACAACTACAAAAAAATTTTTTTTTTAATATTTAATTAAAAAAGTCCCATAGTCTTTCAAATTTAACTGTATTCATGCCAAACCTGATATTTCTGGTATCTTATTACATAAAAACAAATTTCAGGTTCAATATTTCCAGTATCTCCTATATCCTACAGAGATTACTCAGAAAATAAATATCTTAAAGACATGTATAAAGCATTTGGAAGTGGGCATTCTTTTTTACTGTATTTTCTTTACATTGAAATTTGTGCCTTTGTAATAAACAGATTTGTTATTTAACTTAAAAAAAAAGGACAACCACCCATCTGGAATTGGTATCCGTTTTGTTTCCTTGAAAAGATAATTTGAAAAAACAGTAATTCCCCAAAACCTCATGGGTCAATTTAGTTTGCAAATTGCAAAATCATTTTGCAATTCTAAGCTGCCACTTTATTTAATGTTTTGGTTTAAGTCTTTCAAAAAGCCAAATATCTACCCATGACAAGGACCAATTAATCTGGAGAAAATACAGTAAAGCAGCCTGTCTACAAATGCAAAAGCTTGGAGTAATACTAAATTGCACTTAATATCTGTGCCTTATTCCTAAGCTCTTCAGTCACCATTAGATAAATGAATGACAGAAAGGTGAACTACAGAGCAGCTGTTGAATTATGCTTAACTACCACGAGGAGGAATCCATTTCTCCTTGCGCCACAGTATTCTTTGGTTGGCTCAGAAGCATACTGTATCCACACTGAGGAGGCACAGGTGAATTTTATTTCCAGGTATGACAATCACATATACTTACCCCTGTGTTGCCTGCTTTAAGGAGATGGGAACTAAAACCACACAGAACCCCTTCCAGGTCTTCCCCAGAATCAGAGTATCGGGACAGTGCTCCATCACCTCCTGGACCTCTGATGCTCTCTGACTTGCCACTGCCACCACCAGTCTTTTTGTCCTGCTCTGCACCCCTAAAAACAATATTTATATAAACTGTCCTATGCTCATATGGGGAAATAAAATTAGTCTGAAGCAACTTCAATTCTTGAATACTATTCCTGGACTCATGATGGGATTACATCCTGTAAACCCATCAAAATTGAAAACATCATAATTTAAAAATGCATTTAATCTGCTTACCCTACAGAACATCACAGCTTAGCAATGGTATACTGTGGAGCACAGGATGTTTCTCCCTGTGATCTGTGATGGTGAGGCTCACTGAAAGCTGCAACTCACTGCCAACTGCCCAGCATCGCTAGAGAAGATCAGACAGCATATCACTAGTCCAGGAAGACATCTAAATTCAAAACTGCTAGTACAGTTTCTGCTGAATAGGTATCACTTTTGCATCATCACAAAGTCAATTTCATAATTTCAACCATTCTAAGTCAAGGACTGTCTGCAATTTAAAACCAACTAAAGTTATTTGCAAATATTTTACTGAGCACTCAAAGGAAATGTTGAGCTATCATCTATTGGGGAAAAAAACAGAAGAGTAAGAAGAAGTCCTTGTCCACAAAGATTCAACAGGCTCGGCCTTGCAAGACTGCAAAACTATGCATGGACAAATACTGTGATTTTTGTCAGAGTCACGGATCCTGCAGGCTCTCAATCCTCGGTGAACAGAATTACCTGGGAAGCTATTTAAAAAAATCTGTCAAGGCACCACCTCCAGGGATTTTAACTGAGTAGGATGGGTCCCAGATGTTGGTAATTTCATTAGCTCCCAATAATTCCACTGGGCAGCCAGAATCAAGAACCACTGCACTACACTGCAATTCACAAATTCCCAACATGGTTAAGGCCAAAGAGCCCTCAAACTGGTCTCAAACTGTCCATAATTATTCAATTCAACCTTGAACTTCATGAAATACAAATCGTCCTACCCACAAATTTCTTTTTCTGCTCTATGTTCCCAAAAAATCAGTTTCTGTAATTTGAACTTCAACTAGCTATAACCATAATTTAAGAGGCTACAAGCACCTTCAGAAAATCACTTTAAGTTATCTAGACTTTCCAATATCGCTTTTATTATAAATACTACTTTATAAAAAAATTTCATTTTGAATTAATTACTGAAGTGAGTCAAAATTATATTTAAAAATGAGAATATTTTGCAAAGAAGTGAGAAATAATAAATACTGGGCATTTCCCAAAAATACTCCTTCAATTATCTGCATATTTTCTACAGAAAGTTTTGTTGAAGACCAGCTCAATAGCAAGCTAAGATATAAACTCAGGCTGCTGTATATGCAACATTAGATTTGGCTTTATAGATTTGCTGTTAGACAGTTTGAAAGAATGAGGCACATACATTATGAGAAGACTGGTTAAATGGGGTAGCAAGGAGTCTTGGTGTGATGTTAACTGTCACGTATTTCAAGATTATAGACAGGATCAATTCTGAATACTGCCCAAGAGAGGGAAAGTTCAAGTAAAGGACTTATTTTACCTTATAAGTAACTTCTCTCTGGTATCAAAGGGGCTTATCAAGGGAAGCTCTGAACCCACCTAGCCTCAGTCATGTGAGTTGTTCCTGGAGCACTTTCATGAGAAGATGGAAGTGACAGTTATTCTTCCTCATGATATTTACATACTGAATACAGGGATTCAGTGAAGCAGTGCTGATAAGAAATGTCAAGGGCACACCTGCACAGGGACAATGAACACAGATGTGAGCCTTGAGCCATTTCAGTCAGCTATCTAAGGGGCCTGCTGACAGTGGTCCTCCATCCTGGTGGCACCAAGTTCCTTAAGCCTTTTAAAGACATTACTGTTGATCTCAATCCCCAGAATTTGATGACTTTGTTTGATGACTTTGTTTGACGATTTGATGAAGAAACTGGTATGTTTTTTCCAAAGGTTCCTGGCTATATTTTTAGTATTTTTTTTAGTCATGTGTTGGACACAATACCCATTTTTATTTTTATGCAGTGCTGAGGATCGAACCCAGCACCTTGCACATGCTAGAAGAGTGCTCTACTGCTGAGCCACAATCACAACCCCACTTCCTAGCTATTTAATATGAGATCAGGGTAGAGAACCTGTGCAAAAATGAAACCAAAATGCTATACCCGGCCTTGGCTGGGAGTAATTCAAGGGACATATCATCACAGGAAGCAGCGTCTGCCCTTCAAGCTTGGTAAATGACTCAAATCCTCTCTCATAGACAGAAATATAAGAAGAAGAGCTTTTCAGAAGGAAGAACTTGACCTTACAGCCAGGCAGACAAGACCTCAAACCCCAACTTCCCCACTGACTAGCTGTGTAATGTTGGCCCATTTGTGAACAACCTTTAGCCTCAATTTCCCAGATGTAAAATGGGATTCACTATATTTCATCAGGATCCTACCAAGATCTCAATGAATAAGATGTAACCTGCATAGCAGGTATTAAAAATGAGAGCTGGGTCAACCCATGGACAATCCAAGGGAGCTGCTGGCAGTAATAAAGAGAGGCATCTGTTAGCTCATTTCTCTACACACAAGAAGCATCCAATCAACAATTTCTCAAAATGTCAAAACTACAGTACAATCTCCATATTTTCTGAAACAGACATGTGGAAAGATCATAACTTATGTGTTACACACTATTGCCAGTAATCCAAACTGTCACCAAAGGGTTGAATCTGGATGCCAGAGCAAAGGAGGAAAGTTGGAGAACTTGAGTCACCTGTATATAGAGGAGAAAGAGATTCTTAGCTGGGGCAAAAGGAATCCAAATCTCAGAACACACTCATTCCTGAGGCTGAGACCTTTGACCTCAGGTTTAAAGTCCAGTTTCAACACCTCAGTAAATCATGCACCTTGTAAGCTTTAACTTACTTGTTAGAAACAGGGCCCCTTCCTCAGATTTCCCATTAAAAACTGAAAGTGGGAATGTAGGTAAGGTGTAGAGTACAAGATGGATACAAAGCAAAGCAAGTTTCATTTCCCCTGCCCAGTCTACATTTTGATCTCTTGTCTCCTCTTCATGAATCAAATAATTGTCAAACCCAGAGTAAAAGTTCACAGATGACCCAATTAAAAGATACTAGAAGGAGATCGTTTGGGGGATAGTTTCTCTTTTGGAAATGGAAAACCAGAAAGAGAAGAAGATATAAATTGAGATATAAATTCTGACTTCAAGGCCTACAATAACATTCTCTGTGTCTGAACTTCAAAATTACTGCAAAAATATTGAGGAAAAGAGAATGCTAACATCACAGTTTTATTCCATGTTCTTTAATATATAATAAACTGAAATATCCCTCCAAGTCCTCAGACTGCTATCCTTTGACTAGGTCTAAAAGGGGAAATACAGATTAATTACTGAAGAGCAAACAAATCATGTTAAATTATAATGAGATCCATATAGGAAATCTGTATGAAGCACTTTTGCAACTAAGTAATATGAAGGCCCAGATATGTGATCAACTGGCAAATATTGTCCCAAGCTTGGGATGAATCAACTGCAGAACAAAAGAGGGAGAGGTAAAGAATAAGTAAGAAAGGCAAGGGATTGAGAGGTTGAGGCAGGAGGATCATGAGTTCAAAGCCAGCCTCAGCAAAAGCAAGGCGCTAAGCAACTCAGTAAGACTCTGTCTCTAAATAAAACACAAAAGACAGCTGGTGATGTAGCTCAGTGATCTAGTGCCCCTGAGTTTAATCCCTGGTACCCACCAAAAAGGAAAAAAAGGCAAGGGAGGCTGGGGCCACATTTTGAAAAGTAAGGACCATATTTTTCTATTCTATAGAAAAAGTTAAGATCCATATATAATTAGGGGAATATAGTCACACACATATGCATAATAAACCTCACCCTAGAATTCATAGGGGAGGTAGAACTGAAGAAGGAGGAACATCAAAGGCACACTGTCTTTAATATCCAGAACCTATCCTGAGTTATTGCCACAGTGAGACAGGGTTGGGGCATGGAGGCAGAAAGAAAGAGCAGTAGTCACTACGTCACAAGATAGAACTTTCAACATAAGTCACATCCATCTTAACACAAACTGAGGTGCACCCAGACTGAAGGAAATAACCAACCAGAATGGAAGATGCACAGTGACTATTCTTCAACAGAAACCAATTCAGAAATGGGTAATTACCCAAAAAGGGCTAACACCATCACAGACACAGATGGATAAACATTTAACACATGGGCAAAAGAAAAGAAAAATGCTCATCAAAAAAAAAAAAAAAGTACCCTAGGAATCAAAGTGTTTGCACAAATTGTTCTATATAATCTAAGGAATCAAAAATCAAGTTTAAAGAAAAAGATAAAGTAGTCATATGGAGGAGAAAGCCAAACAAGACATATAAGACCAAAAAGAGATTGCAGGGCTTGGGGTATAGGTTAGTAGCAGAAAGCTTGTTTAGCATGTGTTAAGTCCTGGATTCCAGCCCCCCAGCACAAGGAAAAATAATTAAAATCAAAGAGAAGAGAGAGAGATTATAAAATATATATATAATATATAAGATGTACATATTATATATTATATACATTATAAGATATATGTATTATAATATGTATTATATAAGATATATGTAAAATATATATAAGATATATAGAGAAAAAAATATATATATAAGGTAAACATATTCCATATTATTGGGCAGAAAAAAGCAAACAACAGAAAAGCCCTGCTCAAGTCAGTTTCAAGACTGGGCAATGTTTCAGGATAAAACATGCAAGAATTCAAGGACACTATAATGATAAAATGTTTCTTGAAAAAAAAAATGGTTAAAATACACATCCAAAAATGGAAAACCCCTATAAAAGGAATTTGATGAGCAGTGAAACCATTTAAAAGGGAATAGCTAAACACTGGAGTTACTGGCAACAGAAAGTTCAAGATAAAGATCTTAACATAATCACAAAACCCAAAAAAATCAAAGGGTAGAGAAGGAAGGTGGGAAGAAATGAAAATGCACTCTTTTTGTCTTTCAAATCAACCATACAGGTCAGCAAAAACTGTCAAGAAAATCCTAATGAGGGCTGGGATGCATGCAGCCCGGGTTCGATCCTCAGCACCACATACAAAGATGTTGTGTCTGCCGAAAACTAAAAAATAATATTAAAAAAATTCTCTCTCTCTCTCTCTCTCTCTCAAAAAAAAAAAAAAATAATAATAATCCTAATGACCCAAATATTAGCATTCCATGACTGGTCTCAAGTACAGTGATCTTTTCGGTTTTATACTAGTTCAAGGAACTGTAATTTCAACCAACACCTCTGGAAGAGGGGATGATGAGTGTCCATGCAGAAAAACAGACCATGAATATGCACCCACCTGGCAACTGAAACCACTGATAACCTGCAGCAGGGCTGAAGACAAGAGCAAAGGGCTTCCTTGGGGAAGGCTGAGCAACATCTCTGAGCAGTGGGTGTGTCTCTGGGGCCAGAGGAAGGCAGTATGGGATGGGGCCTACAGGGAACCATTTTAAGTCTTCCCAGCACAGCATCTAGGCTGGTGAAAGGGCATCAATAGTAACATTTCTTTTATGGAAGAATCTCAGAAGAGCCAAGTGCAAAGGGTTGGGTAGCAAGCAAGTCAAAGAATACCCTAATTCAAGGAATATATATATACATACATATATATATATATATATATATATATATATACATACATACACACACACACACACATATATATATATAATATATGTATATCATATATGATATATATCATATATATCATATATGTACATCATATATGATATATGTGATATACATGTGATATATGTATATCATATATGATATATATTACATATGATTTATAAAATATGTATGATATAGTATATAAGACATATTATATAAGATATATATAGAAAAATATATATATAAGGTAAACATATTCCATATTATGCAGTGGGGGTCTTCTTTCTAAACAACGCAGAAAAATGCCCACAGACACCTAGAGGAACAATCCACCCAGCTAACATGGAACTGTGTGTCCCTTCTCTCTCCTTTACCCAGTATTCTACTCTAGCAGAGGCCTAGGTGGTAGACAGTTGTTCAGGAGAAAAGAATAAGCAGAGAAAAAGAAAAAATAGCCCTCTATCACCACCCTTTACCATCACTGGGTCTTTTAAAGAGGGCGTAAGTAAAGGAAGAATAAGTTTTCAATCACAGGCAAGAGAAGGTTATCCCCACTGAATACAATTTTAAAGGGACACAGAGAAAAAACTGTAGTTGATATGCATTCCATCCACCATGCCAACATCTCCGTTGCATACACAGTTTTACCAAGTCAAGTGTAGAAATATTCAGGGAGTAGCCAGTACATATCAACAAGATTTCTTCCTTACACCGTAAATCAATTCTACTATTAAATGCACATTAAGAAAACAATTAGAACTGAGAACTGTATAGTCTAGAACAGACCTTTAGGATAACATTAAAAAGTACCGGATTTATAATCTAAGCTAGGCAAGGAGGGATGTAAAAATATGAACAGGAAATGACAATGCACAACGGCTAAGGCTAGTAGACGACTGGGTCCTAGTGAAATACTATAACGAGGAGTCAGCCAAGTCAGTAAAGAAGGAAGAGAACTATTCAAATTTGAAACTTCTAGAAAATTCAGGCAATAACACATTTGACTCCAAATCCTAGCCAGGCTACTTACCATTTGTTTCCTCATTCTACAAGATTACTATGAGTATTAAATAATCTAACACCAAAGCTACCCAACTCCTAGCACTTAATAAGCAAACAGTCACAATAACACTAAAGAAGCTGATGAGGGCTTGAACCTGGAATGCCAAAGAGGTGAAGCAGAAGCACAGCTGAACAACCACAATCACACATATTTTCAATTTATTTATATACTTCTTATTGGTATATTAGGATTATACAGAATAGTGGAATTAAATGCTATATATTCATACATGCACACAGTATACACCTTTCAAAGTCTACATTATTCAACTTCTAATACAAGAACTCTGCAGGATGAAAGAAATCCAATTTTGAGGGGAAGAAAAATAACAAAAATAAGGAATGTGAGTAAATCATGAAACTACAGCACTAGTGGGATATTTCATTAAATTATTGGTCAGTCAGTAAGCAAATATTTATTGAATCTACATAAATAATTATTGAATCCTATGCAAAGACTATTCAATGTAATAATTTATTTCAGTATCTGTCAGCTAACAATATATTCCTCAGCAAATAAAACTGGAGCAACATTAAAAGTAAAATAGATGAACGTTATCAACTGCTTATGTTTACAAAAAGGAGTGGGAGCCAAGGATGACACCTCGGCCAAGTGAACAGGAGGGAGTGGTGTAAGAATAAGCTCTGTCGTCCCAGACAGGGTGAGAACCATATGGTTAACAAGGGAGAAACCTCCTGGTCTGATCATGACCAGAGCAGGGGTTCCCAAACTATTTAGTCTGGAAAAATTTTTAACTTAGAAAAATTATCCAACCCTTCCCCCAAGATCAGCTACACACTTTCACTATCCACTGTGTAAATGAAAGTTACTTATCCTGGTTTGCAGTTGGAGAATATCATGCCAAGCAAAGTAAGCCCATCCCAAAAAACCAAAGGCCAAATGTTCTCTCTGGTAAGTGGATGCTGATCCATAAGGGAGGTGGGGGGAATGGGAAAAATGAAGGAACTTTGATTGGGCAAGGGGGAGGGAGAAGTGTGAAGAGAACATGGGAGCAGGAAAGATGGTGGAATGAGATGGACATCATTACCCTAGGTACATGTATGACTGCACATATGGTGCAACGTTACATCGTGTACAACCAGAGAAATGAAAAACGGTGCTGCAATTGTGCACAATGAATCAAAATGCATTCTTCTGTCATATATACCTAATTAAAATTAATTAATTTTTAAAAAGAAAGTTACTTAAAGATAAATTAATGAGTCACAATAGCTTCTAATCATTGACTATTTTTACAATCACTACACTACCTGTGTTTGAAAAATGGGAAGACAGACTGTCAGAAATTTGTTTAATGTCCAGATGATGCTGGGAACACAAAGGGATTCATAAGCTATTCCTTCCCAGCATACAGGTATGAAAACCACAGTTATAACTGGTTCAGCTGTCAGGACTATGAATTGTTTAAAATCCATATTCTCCACCTAAAATTGCAGAGCATACATTACAGCAAGAACAAAAACTGATACTCTGAAATTGAAAAAAGCTTGAGAGGGATTCTAACAAAACTATGAAACCAAAGCTCAGATCTCATCAAATTCATTGAGTACATACTGTATGCACAGTCAAAACCATTCACTATAAGCATATTTAAGCACCCACATACCAACTGAATTTTCTCAAGTAGAGAGCCAAAGAGAAAGCAGAATAACCCAAGTCATGGATAATTAAGGATTTAAAAATAAATGTTTACCCAGAAGGAAATGCTTACCCAGTGTATAAGGATGCTAAGTACAGAAAATAAGAATCAAATATAAATTTTTAGTTTTTCAAGGTTGCTTTCTGAGTTTCATACTACCAAATCAAATTTGGCACAACAAAAAACACAAACATTTTAAAATCAAACAGTTCAAGCATCAAATCCATCATGTTTAATGGGGCCAGGATTCAAACTCTCTAAAGCCTTGGGGGAGAAGGTTCTGTTTCTGTTTTTGGCAAAATATGGATAACAACTGGTATTAGAATCAAGTAAAATATATATCAGATATTCTTTGCAACGCCTGGCAATCAATTAAAATCTGGGAAAATAAGGGAGCTTCTAAATATTGTCTATAGAACAAGGAAATTCTTACCTGAGGCTTAATAGCACATCACGCTGATATATAACCAACTGAGGCTTAATAGCACATCACACTGATATATAACCATTTTTCTTTATTGTGAGAGGCAGACCAAATTAACAGACAATGACTCCCTTAATCCAGGAAAGGCAGGACTACAGGAAGCACATGTTGCAAAAACTGTAAGGGGAAAAAGACCTGAAAAGTCGGTAAATCCCTGCTCACTGTGCCAGTGTTGCACCACTACTGAAATGCCTGATTGCTTTTTTATGTTTTAATATTCAGAAGTTTTCTTTTAGAATCTCAAACAAAACAAAATAGTAATTGATGCAACAATGCAGCCACAATTTCCACATTAAGTGAAATGATAAAATACTTCCCTTCCTCCCACACCTTAGTACAGCCAACTAATCCTATACAAAGAAATCCAACACTAAATCGAGGAACTCCATTTTTTTGTGCCCTTCAACCCTTATCTCCTACCACCTATGGAGCCAAGGCAGTTTGGGGATCCAAAACAATCCAGACAATTGAAGAAGGACACCAGTGGACAGAGTGTGCAAGGATGCAGCCCATTCTAGGAGGAATAAAAGGGAAGTGAAGCCATTTATGAACTTTGGATTTTTGATTCTTGCAATTCCTCATTGTAAACAAACCTAACCATGAGAGTGGATGTCTCCCTAAATTTTGGAAGGTCCCCAAGATACAAGGGTATTATACAGATTAACAGTCATTATAAATTAGTGTATCAAATAGGGTGATCATGTCATAGTGTTCCCAAGACTGTTCAGGTTTATGCCTGTTGTGTCAGCATAATTATTAAAAGTACTCACTTTCACTGAACTAAAAAATGCCCTGATTGAGAAAATAAATTATATGATCACATAAGTTGTATGATAAAGTGACATACAAGTTGTATGATAAAGTATGAGAATGTGATATAGCTGTGAAATGCAACTAAATCAACAAAAATCCTAGTCTAGTTTTCTACCTATCACATATATACAATGTCTACCTTCATTTCAAAAACGCACAGTAAATCTCCCCACAGAAAAACTAATACCAACAATCTAAGATTGTAGCATGCTCTAACTAAAATTTATTTTAAAATATTTCCATTGTAAGTCAATAACTTGTGTCAATAATTCATAGAACCCCTTCTGAGGCTACCCTTTGAAAAGAGATTGCAAATGCAATTCTAAATAATGTGCCGAGTAAGCAAGCACAATAATCTGCTAAAATGATGACCATTTCCATGCTTCCAGAATTATCCAAAAAAATATAAAATAAAAACTTTATTCACTGTCAGAGGCTCTTAACTCCAAATTATAAAAACAGAGCCAATAAAGCAGTTTTAAGGTAACATAATTCTAGGAAAATAAATCACAACATAAAAGGAAAAAGTATTTAAAATATCTATCACTCTTGTATGGTTATTGCCATCATGCTTGTTCTGTTAATATCCAAAGCGACAATGCTACTCCCATTATATTTTCTACTGAGGCAAAGAGAATTAAAGTGTAAAGGTATAAAATCTAAACCCAAACCCTGACCAACAGGGAGCAGTATAATTGGAACAAGTTCAACGGAATTTCCTCCGTGGCAAAACATCTCATATTGCTTAAAAATCACCAGTGAGGATGGCACAAGAGGGTGAAAAATGCATCTAAGGATTTCAGCTTCTTTTCTTTCATTCACTACTCACCAAATACGTACCGAGTACCTACTAAGCACTATGCCTACGATGGAATTAATAGGGGCATGGAATTCTACCCCTCATGGAATTAACACACTACTGGGAGAAATCAATATTAAATTGATGTGAAAGCTGAAGAGGATCAAAACAAAGCTGCTTGTGCCAAGCCCTAACCAAAAATAAAGAAGCCAGGAGGTTACACAGGGGAGAATGTCAGGCACTTATGCCTGATAAGAACTAGCACAAGAAACTCGGCCATAATCAGAACCTTACCAAAGAATATTCCTACAAGGATTCTGTCCAGTGACTGATGGCTCAACCTTGGATGGGCGTCATCCTTGTTATCAATCCTGGAATACTCTTGTTGTTAATCCTTGTGGTCAAGGATTACTGTTCGAAAGTAACTTATGCAATCCTCCTCATTTATCTTTAAAATGTTCCCTTTATTCCATCCTTTTCAAATGTGCTCCTGGTTTCTAGGGCAGTGTACTCTACACCACAATGCTTCTTGCTTACTCCCAAATAAATATTATTCTTTGTGAATCTCTCTCTGTTAATGGATAACACCAATAACCCGCCGTTATATAGATATGTAATTTTAAATTTCAAAAAAAATAAGATATTATATGAAATAATAAGATCAGGAGGGTGTAATTTTCATTGGAGTAAGGGAACACTTCACAGACATGACATTTAGCTGAGTACTCATGAATCAGCTGAAGAGTATGACAGAATATTGATGATTCATGAGAGGGGTCTTCATGTACAAACATCCTTCAGTGAAAAAGGATTGGTGTATGTATACATGTAAGACTTTTATTTAAAAAAAAAAATACATAAAACTATCCCAAAACTGCATAAGGAGGAAAGATGGCCTAAAATTTAAAATGTTGGCAAGGCTGAAGCAGGGAATCTCTATTTTATTTTGGCACTATATTAAGGCAAGTTGAGTTGCAAGTTAACAGAAATAACCAAATACAGCTTCAAATGGCAAAACATTTTTTAACAAGAAGTCTAGAAAAATCCAGTTCCCGGGGTTCATTCAGCAAGGCACAAAAGCCAGTAGTTAAGGGGGAGTCCCTCATATTCTCTTGGTCTTTCCCACATGCTTTTCTCCAAGTGATTGTAAGATGGCTATTTGCAAGAGGGCTCTTCTGAGCATTAGTCATACCAGTGTCCCAGGCAGGAGAGAAGAGATGGCATAAGCACACCCTCTTTTGTGAATAGTCAATCTTTAATAGAAACGAAAATCTTTCCCAGAAACCTAGTAAACTCTCCTTCATCTCATTAACCAGAGCTGTGTTTTGTGGCTATCCCTGGCTATCAGAACCAAGTATCTGGTAAAGAGCTGAATCAACATGACTGCCTAAGGCCATAATCAAACAATTTGTTGAGCCAAACACAAAATCAGAGTCCTGATGGCCAGGAAGAAGTTGGTTCGTGGATAGCCAATTAACAATACCTGATAATTTTCACAAATGAGTTACAGCTTATGTGATTGATTCACTGAACCACTGATACTCATTTATCACCTACAATATGCAAAGCTAGAAGCAAAGTGTTGGAGAGACCATGGTAACCAAAAACAGACACAGTCCCTATTTTCATGCAATATACAGGCTGATACCAAGTAATCACACCAAGAAATGCTTCTCTAGCCAGAATTCTCTACTGAGCTGTTACCTTTTACAACAAATCCCTTCCCTTTTTCTTGGTAACTACCTCAGATTCATTGTGTGCACACCCATGTTTATGTGCTCATCCCCTAACTTTCACAGCCTATAAATGGATAGCCAATAAACAGTACCTGATAATTTTCACAAATGAGTTACAGCTTATGTGATTGATTCACTGAACCCTAGAGGTCAGGTGCCCCACCCTGACCTCTAGGGGTTAAGCAAGAGATTAGGCCTAAAACAATAGTGATTCTCTCTATGGTCAATTATTGATTCAGAGATGGGAGAAGATAGAATTCAATGGGGGCCAATGTGGTGAATGGAAGTAATGCTGAAGACTCCTGGTCCAGAAGATCTCTTCCTCTTCTGAGGTTCCAGAAACCTCCTGAAGTTTAGAGCTGCTGGGGACTTATACCAACAAGAGAGGATGCCAGCCTAAGGATGAAGTTGACAATGCAAAAGACACGGTAGAGAAACGAACCAAACCAGGCCTTGGCAACTTCACTCAAACAACCAACTGTAAGACCCCTGTGGTTTCTGAACTCCTGTGGCACAGCAGACAAAGTCACCATAGTGGCCCAAACCCATTCAACTTGGGGTTCCTGTTTCTTACAACTAAGTCACTGTCAGTGTAAGGCAGTTCACCAAGGAGCATAAAAGAGGAAAATTTGCTCATTAAAGAGGGTACCTTCAAGTAAGCACTGAGATCTGAAGTATAATTAGGAAGGGAAACAAGAGCTGCCCAAACAGCTGGGTAGGATTCACAGAGGTCCCCAGAGGAGAGTAAAAGGAAGTAGTAAAGAGCTGAAAAGCCACAGGTGAAAAAGAACAAGGCATGACAGGCGGCTCGAGAAGAAGACAGGGCCACTCTCAGGTCTTACAAGGTGTGCTGCAGAGCTTAGACTTTATCCAAAAAGTGCTACAGGTTTTCGGGGAAAAAAAGTAGCATAGAAATTACTGTCTGATAATTCACACACATTTAAAGAACACATCACAGACCAGGACTCCGATAAACTTTTTATTTTCAAATAGCTTTCAAGAGCACAAAAAGGGACATTAAGGAAACACCACAACTGGGCATTCTCTGCAAGGTTCTTAGTAGGGGCATCAAGGTTCTCCTTGGGTAGGTCTGGTTAACCCCGTGAACGTCCTGAAATATATCAATCTGGGACAGTTGCTGCGGAGACTTTCAAAAGTAGGGACTATCGGAGACTGAAGACTGGGGCTCTGCAAAGGAAGGCTCTACCACAATTGCCACCACAGAGCTAGCTTGCACAGCACCCAGGACACAAATGGCATTCCTCTTGAACCTAAACTTACAAATGCTCAGGCATAGGCACTTATTTCAAAGTGCTTAAGATCTGAAATAGATAACCACTTTGTTACAGTTTGCAACTAGAATGTCAACCAAAGGCCTGTGTGATAAAAGGCTTAGTCCCTTGCTTGGTGCTACTGGGGCATGGTAAAACCTTGAAGGTAGGCCTAATGGGAGGCCTGCCTTTCTTCCTTTTTCATGTCCCAGCCATGAGATCAGTGGCTTTGCTCCGCCACATACTCTGGCCATGATGTGCTGCCCCAAGCCCAAAACAACTGGGCCAATCAGTCATGGACCAAAACCTCCATAACCATGTGCCAAAATAAACCTTTCCAGCTTATAAGTGGACTGCCCC
The DNA here is from genome assembly GCF_001458135.2 of Marmota marmota marmota. Lineage (NCBI taxonomy): Eukaryota > Metazoa > Chordata > Mammalia > Rodentia > Sciuridae > Marmota > Marmota marmota. Next base: position 2,214,167 of record NW_025999913.1, on the reverse strand, counting down.
AGGTATTTTGTTACAATAACAAAATGCTGGGCTGGAGATGTGGCTCAAGCGGTAGCGCGCTCGCCTGGCATGCGTGCGGCCCTGGTTTAATCCTCAGCACCACATACAGACAAAGATGTTGTGTCGCCAAATACTAAAAAACAAATATTAAAATTCTCTCTCCCTCCCTCTCCCTCTCTCTTTAAAAAAAAAAAAAATAACAAAATGCTAATGTCCTTACCTAAAAATGGTCAAGGAAAGAGAATATACTACCTGTTAGCCTCCTCCTATTTCACAACTTCTCCATTTTACTTTCCTCTGCACTCAAGAATTCCAGGAATTTCCATGAAGATAATTCTCCCAATAAACATATCCTAATTAACTAAAGCTAATTCTGTTTTACTGTCTGCCAGTATTACTTTAATCCATTTCACATGAGTCATGCTCATATTACTCTTTAATGTTATTAGTTAACTCAAGCTCATAATTACACATACAGATGACAGGCTTGCCAAACTGATCTGCTTCCACTGTGCACAAGAAATAAATTTTTAGGGCGGGGGATGTGGCTCAAGTGGTAGCACGCTTGCCTGGCATGCGTGCGGCCCGGGTTCGATCCTCAGCACCACATACAAACAAAGATGTTGTGTCCGCCGAAAACTAAAAAATAAATATTAAAAATTCTCTCTCTCTCTCTGGACTCTCTCTTTAAAAAAAAAAAAAAGAAAGAAATTTTTAGATTTAAAAGTTATAAAATATTAAGTCATATAAAGTAAAGGATTTACTGTAATGGCAAAGACATCATGAATTCTATGTATAGCTTCCTTGTTAATAACAGTTTCCAGTATAATTTCAAAGATATATTGTCCTTCCAAGAAATCAGTTAGAACTAAGTATTGCATATCTTAGGACAATGACCTAATATTTTCCAGTGATTGGAAAAACAGCATTCCCCCCCAAAGTATAAACACTGCAAATACTAAGTGTTTTCTGTAAACAACCAACTTACCTGAACAAACAAGAGATGGCAGCTACTAATCCCCATTCAGAAAGGACAATCAGAACTTCAAATTTGTCTTTAGAAAAAACAGTAAAATAAGGTGGGGAGGGTTATGAGGGTAGAAAAGATGGTGGAATGAGATGGACATCACTACCCTTGGTATATGTATGATTACACGAATGGTGCGTCTCTACACTGTGTACACCAGAGAATTGAAATGTTGCGCTCCATTTGTGTATGATGAATTGAAATGCATTCTGCTGTCATGTACAACTAAGTAACATGAATGAATAAATAAATAAATAAATAAAATACTAAAATGAGATGTTGATAAAAGTACCTGGTAAACTCCTAGAAGAGAAAATAAACCTTAAATGAATAATAGTTATCGGAATCACCAGTTAGTTTCACTAACAAATCATTCTAAAATGTATGGACAACATAAAATCACACTAGTTCTCCCTCCTAAGTAGTTAGAAATAAAAAGAAGGTAACCTAACAGGATATTACCAGACAGTGTGGAAGAATTTACATGCTGATAGAGGCTTGTAGCAAGAAAAGATGGTTTCTTCCTTTTAAAAGTAAAAGAATTTTTAAAATAAATAAATAAATAAAAGATTCTCTAGAACTAAGTAACAATTGATATACTTTCCCCAAATCGAGTGTCACTTTCACTGTTGCTACCAGAAATTAGGGAACCCAATCAATGAAGCTAGAATATCTAAGCACAACACACCATGGCTCTCCAAAATTACTTAAAATAGATTTTCTAAGTCTATCTGAAAAGAGTATCTACAGATATGTTAGTCTTAGAAAATCCCAAAAGGAAATGTCAATTTCTCTCTCTCTCTCTCTCTCTCTCTCATACACACAGACACACACACACACACAGACAACCTAAAAAGGGCATCAAGTCTTTTCAAAGACATGTTAATAGAAAAATAGAAAAAAAGTGTAAATGTATCTCAAAATACTAAAAAGATAGAATAAAAAAGAAAACATTTGAGAGTCTCTGAATATTTATAATATTTCTTATACAAAACAGCTTTACAAATACGTGAGAATCCAATAAATTAAAATTCAAATGAGTAAAATTTACCTACATTCTACAAGAAAAATTAAAGAATTATATAATTCCCGAAGCTAGCACTGAAGACCATCTGTGAGGCAGTGTAGCAGCAGAGCCAGACACACAACATTCTGGGCCAACTCCAACCCCAGCTGTTTCCTAGTTCCTGGCTAAGCAACCTAACTTCTTGGCTTTCCTTTAACAGAGGTAACCATTCTCCCACCTGATCAGAAAGGGTTAACTGAACATAAAAGGACTGGCTTGCACCTAACATCTATGGACAGAGCCCCCTCCAGTTGGTCACTACACCATTATCTGTCCCCCAGCCCGCACTCTGGGTATCTCTTCTACCCTGCCCAAGGTAAAGGGTAAGTGTTCCTCCAGCAGTAGCCATCTTACCAACGCAACCACACCCCTAACTGCTCTCAAGGCCCAGATCAAACCTAAATCCCCCAGACCAACCCAAATACTACTTCCTCCTTAAAGCCTCTCAATGTCCATAGATCAATGTTTACCAACTCTAGCTATGATCATCCAGGGAATTTAAAACAGCCAGGCTATTTGTCTGAGTGTTGCCTAAACATCAGGGTCAGACATGGCCTCTCCTCACCTTGAGACCTCTCTGCTTTGCAGCACTTCCCATCCAATATGTTATAACAGTTTTTTCGCTGTTGCAACTAAAGGATCTCAGTAGAACAACTGTAGCAGAGGAAAAGTTCATTTGAGGGCTTGGTTTCAAAGGTGTTAGTCCATAGAAGGCCGGCTCTATTCCTCAGGGCTTGAGGTAAGGCTGAACATCATGGTGGGAAAGGGTAGCAGAGAAAAGCAACTCACATCATGGTGACCAGATGATGAGAAAATGATGATGATGATGATGATGATGACCAGAGAGAGAAACTCCACTCTCCAGATACAAATATATACCCAGAGCCAAACCCAATGCCTCCTCCAGCCACACCCTACCCTTCAGTTAATCCCATCAACTCATTGACTAGGCTAAGACTATAACCCAATCATTTCTCCTACAAACCTTGCGTCCTCTCACATGTGAGCTTTCAGAGGACAAATGCATAAACGTACTACCTATAAACTCCTGGAATCAGTATTTGATTTTTGGCCCTCAAGTTACAAGTACCAGCCTGCTCAGCTTTCGAGTGAGTATACAGATAAAAGAAATGTCAGTGCTCCTCCAACATAGGATTCAAAATCAGGGTTTGAAACAAAAGCCTGGATAACAAATCTGCATCTCAAAAGCTCAACTGTTAAGTTCTACTTCACTTATGTCTTAGCCAATGCATAGGAGGAAAATGACTAACTCCAAAAAAAAAAAAAAAAAGAGTAAGCATCACTAAAAGGAAGCTGGTAGGGAGCAGTTCTGTGGTCCACTAGATGTTCCTCCCTTCTCACCTCCTACCACTCCAAACCACTTAAGAGTTACCTAAATATGACAGGCACAGTGGTGTAATTCCAGGAGCTTGGGAGGATGAGGCAGAAGGATCTCAAGTTCAAGGCCCGCCTCAGCAACAGTAAGGCACTAAGCAACTCAGTGAGACCCATCTCTAAATAAAATATAAAATAAGGCTGGGAATGTGGCTCAGTCATTGACTGCCCCCAAGTTCAATCCCTGGTATCCAAAACAAACAAACAAAAAGTTACCTAAATAGATGGGGTTCACTTTCATGCTTCTATGTCTTATATACACTGCAACCTCTAAACACATTCATCATCTGGCTTTCGCTACTCTTTCTGCATCTTCTGCTATATTCAGTCTTCCCTTAGGTCACAGTCCCTAGTTGAATATCCCACTTCTGTACTACTCTAGCATTTGGTATTACTATGCCTATCACAGCACCTTTCAAACACATTATACTAAAAATATTACTGTTTTGTCTATTCCTCTATAGGTTTCTAGGAGGAGGGGGCTCTCATCACTGTAACTGCACTACCTTTTATAATGTATGGCACACATAAAACACTCATGCTAAAGAAAAAAAAAAGAAGGATTTCAGTTTGATCTTCTGTACAAATCACTGATATGATGTTTATGGTCTCTCCCAGTTTTGCTTTCTCTTAGAATGAAGGATCAAGTAATACCAAATGATGGGCTGGGGTTCTGGCTCAGGGGTAGATAGAGCACTTGCCTAGTATGTGTAAGGTACTGGATTCGATCCTAAGCACCATATTAAAAGAAAATAAATTTATTGTGTCCATCTAAAACTAAAAAATTTTTTAAAAAGAAATTCTAAATGAAATACTATTAAAAAAAAGAGAAAGAGAGAAGTGTATAATGAAGATCTGTGTCTACATATGGAGTACAATAATTTCTAAATATTGCGTGGCTTCTATATAAAATTTTCTTTACACATCAATTTGATAATTAAGCATAAAGATAGTAAACTACTATTTATTATGTTAAGAGAAATGTCTCTTTATGAAACATTAAATACTCATTGATAACCCTAATTTTAATAAAAGGCAATACATGATTTTATATAGGCAAAAAACTATGCAAACTTCTGTGAAGTTATATTTATAATTATGTTTGCATGAATGTTAAGGAAATTTTTACATTTGGGGGCTTGATGGTAGGTACCTTCTAGTTTACAGTTATTACCTAAGAAAAAACACAGTACAGAATAGAATGCATACTGAAGGACATCAGTAAGATTCATTTTCAGTTTCTAGTCCAATTTACTCGAAATCTCAAATAGTTAATATTTTAAAAATATATAGTCATCCCTGCAGTGAAAGTGTAATTTTTTTGTTACTCTTTATAGGCAATGATGTTCAGCACACTAGTAAATTGTTTCAAATAAGGTCTTTTTGTAAAAAGTTAACATTAAATAGTATTAAAAGGGAAACTCCTTAAACCAATTAAATTTAGTAGTGTCTTTGGGCAAAGAAAACAAAAGTAGTCTGAGAATTTGGAAACCCCAGAACCCAAGCAGGTTCTGAGAACTCCAACCAACAGTATTATTTGACTATATTTATTATGCTATTGTCTATATTTATAGAAAAACTGAAGCACAGAAATGTTAACTGGCCACAGCTTAGTCAATCAAATGATTAAAATTTAATTGGTTAGTTGGCTATAGGGCCTCCAGCAACCAACCAGTGGTAAGTTACTATAATTAAGCTTTTTGCTGGTTTGGTCTGTTGGATCCACTTGTGGGTGCCCAGCCCAAATCCATTGACTCTGTTTTAGTCAGCTTTTTTGCTGCTGTGACTAAAAGATCTGACCAGAACAATTGTATAGGAGGAAAAATTTATTTAAGAGCTCACAGTTTCAGAGGTCTTAGTCCACAGAAGGTCGGCTCCCTTCCTAGGGGCTCGAGGTGAGGCTGAACATCATGGCAGGAAAGTTTGGCAGAAGGAAGTAGCTCACATCATGGTGATCAGAAGGCAGAGAGAGAAAGTCTCTGCTCTGCAGATACAAAATATATACCCCATAGCCATGTCCCCAGTGAACCACTTCCAATAGCCACACCCTACCAGCCTCCAGTCACCACTCAGTTAATCCCATCAGGGATTGATTCACTAATTAGGTTAAGGCTATACCCAATCATTTCTCTCTAAACTTTCTTGCATTGTCTCAGACATGAGATGTTGGGAGATATCTCATATCCAAACCATAACAGCGTCCCACAAATTTTACTTCCAACACTGGGACGCTGTCACTTCAAGCTCAACCATTTATCGTAATAACAGATGAATAGGCTACCCAAACAACTTTAGCTTTACATATATGTTTAGAAAGTTGAGACACATTATAATCAATGTATACTAGATTCCTTGATAATTAGGCTTAAGGAAAAAACCAGTCAGTAATTATTATAATTTCTTAGGCATAATGTATACAGTAACTATTCACTTTCAAGATGAAAGCAAAATACAATAAAAATGTAATCCCCACTTTTGGGGGGAGGGTTTACTGGGAATTGAACTCAGAAGTACTTTACAACTGAATTACACCCCAGGCCCTTTTTTATTTATTTGCTTTATTTGGGTGGATGCAAAAATCTGAGAAAAAAAATTAATTTTTATTTTGAGACAGGGTCTCTGAATTGCTGAGGCTGGTCCTGAATTTGTGACCCTCCTGCCTCAGTCTCCCTACAGAGTCATTGGGATTACAGGCCTTCCCAACAGTGCCTGGCTTATTCTCATTATTTTAAAACAAACCAAAACAATTTTCCTGTTCATCCTTTTCACTCTGATAGCTTTGTCTATCTGTAACTTGTGTTAATGTTGCTTTTCCAGGTGCCACATATTCTATATCATCAGCACTTAACAGTGTATCATCTTAAAACAGCTCTGAATCCTGCTCTATAACAATGTGTAATTCCCTTGGTCTTGGAGCCTAATAAATCCCAAAGGAAAAAGTATTGCAAGTACTTTCACCAAACTCGAAACAATAACTTGACCCATCAACAAGAGTAATAAAAGTTCTGCTACCCTGTTTAAAAAAAAAAAATCTATTTTGAGATTCATAGACGTAGAAGTCCTTAAGAAATCAGACAGGTGGTTTAAAGGGGCTTTTATTAAAGCATTTGCTCAACACCTTTTCTAAAAGGCCATTTCACCACGACTACAGTATTTGGATGCAAGGACACCAGGTTCTACTTACACTACAAAGCCTGGTAAGGTCGCAGAAGCGATTTCTGTGCTTAGAGTTATTGAAAATACTAAGTTGTTTCAATATAGAGGAAAGGTCGTCTCGAAACCAGATAAAACAACAGAACACATGTTAATGCAAACTTGGTTTTTATATACAAAATTAAACTTCGCTATGTTTTGGGACAGAAAACTATGGCTCTTCCAAAGTCGGTTACATAAACAGTCCAAAAACAAAAGTGCTTTACAAACACAGTAAGCAGAACTGGATGAGGTTTCCCGGAGCCCAGTCCCAGGGTCAACGAGCAAAACGCGAAACTTTATCCACCACATTAAGAAGGTAATTCAGAAAATTCGAAGTCTTCTGAAAAAAGCCATGGAAAATAACTTACTTAGCTTCTTGCTTTGGCTGTCAAATAATACTGAGAGTCACTAAAGCCCTAAAGATTCTCTAATTGATCAGGAACATCTAGAACCCAGAATTCTCGCCATTTTAAATATTTGATCACAAAATTCTGAGGACTCTTGACTCGTGGAGCGGGTGGGGTGGGGTGGGGGACACCTCAAGAGCCTCAAAGAATATCCCGGAAATGGGAAAAATCCACAGCGAAGTGCAAACTCCCTACCATATTAACCACCTACGTCACACCCCAAGCTGCAGCAAGGCCACCACACACCCACCGTCCTCCAGGGAGCTCAGACCCGGGATGTTTCAAAATCAGAAACGCGGCAAGCTTACACGCTCTCACCCACAGCTCAATCTGCCACTTCATGGACACCAGTACGCGATGGGCGCTGCCATTTTGACCAAAAGCGGGTCCTACACGAAAGGTCCCTGAGACAGTCGTCCTGAGCGAGGCCGGAGCGCCAGGAAGCCGCTGGCCGGTCACCACGGCGCCTATTACACGGCAACCCCAGCCAAGAGAACACACCCAAACTGCAATCCGCGACAGGGCTCAGCCAAAGTAAAATCACCCTCGAAATGGCAATTAGTCTGTCAGGCACTGCCGAGGGCAGCCATAGCTGTCGAGGGCGGGGCGTCGGCGCGGCGCGCGCTCGGTAACCCGGGCAACGCGGCCTCCGGCAGGTGCGAAGAAGAGCCAAGCTTCAGAGACACTGATGTNGACCCGGCTGCGCGCTTTCAGTGCTCAAGCCGCTGACCTTCATCCACCGAGGAGCGTGGCAAGTGGTCACAGGCCGCCCCAGGTTTCCAGCCTCATTGCCCATTTCGGCCGCAGGAGCGGCGCTTTTCGTAACCCCGGGAGCCTCCCCGGAGGAGGCGGGAGCGCGAGCACCTCCCCCTCCGCGCCGCCCCCTTAGCTGCCCGTAGCCCTGCCTGCGCCCGCCTCCAAGAGGCGCGGGACGCCGGGCGCCGGCCGCAACGGTACTCACCTAGGCCCAGGGCCGCCCGCGGGCAAAGACTGTTGCTGCGGGTTATTTCGTTCGTGGCTTTTGTATAGGCTGAAATTTGGGTTGAGTTAAACTCAGGACTTCCGCAAACAGGACCTATTTGGGGTTTGTTTGGTGTTTTTGGTTTGGGGTTCCCTCCCCCCCCCACTTTTTTTTTTCTTGGTTCTTTTTCCAAAATGGCAGCCTCCAGCCGCGCACAAGTGTTAGATCTGTACCGAGCGATGCTGAGAGAGAGCAAGCATTTCAACGCCTATAATTACAGGTGACCCGGCGGGCGGCGGGGCCGGGAGGGTTCGGGGCGCGGGCGCCCCAGAATGTTCCCAGGGGCAGGGAACCTCAGAGGGGCGCCGGCTGCCTCTCGACGGTGATGAGGGTCCGCCACCAAAAAACGTGTCCCTGCTAATTGGTGTGGTCCTCTGAAACCTCGGGCGGGGAGGAGCAGAGGGCTTGCCCTTCGTTGTGCCAGAGAAGACGTTCAGAAACTCGTGACTTCCCCCCAAGTTGGATACCTTGGTTCTTGCCCTGGGAGCATTGATTAGCGTCTTGTTTCTGAAGGAAATAAGGATGGACAAGAAAGCTACGAGTGGTAAAGTTAGGACCAGTTTGTTGTGTATGCAAAACTTCCCTTGAGAATGGACCTGGCCATTCAGTCGCACATGGCCATAGAACTGAAAGCTCACTTTAGTGCTCCCAGGTGTCTTAGTCTTTTGGGTTGCAAGAAGCAAATCCATTGTACTAAGAATGGATTAGGGGGTGTGGGACCGAGCTTGCATCCACAGGTAGTGGTAAAGGGAAAAATGTTTCATTTACAGGTGATGAAATGTTAGTTTATGCTTGATAACCAAAAGAGATTGCCCCTGTAGGACCTTTAACAACAGGAGAATGGAGTGTGCACTCCTTTTTACATTTTTTAATTATTTTTTAACTTATACATTAAAAACGAATTATAGATATCAATGGGGTACCACGTGAGATTTCGGCACATTTACTAGTGTAACTTCTTCATGCAATAAACACTTATATTTTTATACAGCCCACTCTTTCCATCCCTGTCTGGTCCCCTGTTTGAGTCCCTTATTCTTGCTTTTTATCTATCTCAGAGCCTCTGCTTTCACATAGTTTCTCTTATAACTTCTGATCCCTCATACCTGTATGTTTTATGGATTACCTTTCTGCATTCTTTCAGACTTTGTCTTTACTATATGAATCCTGAGTTTGAGCCATAGTCCCAAGAGCAAGAATCTGATTGAATCAGCTCATCTCTTTTTTTTTTTTTAAATATTTATTTTTTAGTTTTTTAGGTGGACACAATATTTTTATGTGGTGCTGAGAATCCAACCCAAGGCCTCACTCATGCCAGGTGAGCACACTACCACTTGAGCCACATCCCTAGCCCCTCAGCTCATGTCTTTACACCAGACTTCACTTTAGGTGACTGGCCAGGCTCCAGAGTGTATCAGAGAAACAGAGCCCACCTCTGGAGCAGAACTGGTTAGGTAGGAGTGTGAGCTGGTAGGCCTTGTGCCCATTAGGCTGAGTACAACGTCAGTAAACAGGAACACTGAACCTGTCAAGCACTGACTGTCAAAATTTTTCTTAGAAGCCTGCCTAGGAGATGTAACCATTTTACAAATTTTAGAACAACATCTAAGCCATACCAGTGAGATCACAATCTACCCAGTCAAATGGTTAAATAAAAGAAACATTTCTTGGGAGAGAATGATTTTATAGACACTGGGCATACTAATAGATTTTTAGCAGAAATTAGGAAAACACCGTGCATGAGGTATTTATCATTAGGGAACACAAAATATGAGTAAATAAGAGGAAAACAATCATGTTTTCCAAGGTCCAGAAGAAGATATGTTGTCATTTTAGGTTCACTCAGAATAAACAAGGATTGGGAATTAGCACACAGTTCCCACATTGAAAACACTGTGATTAATAGAGGGTATATCCAACAGCACATTTTAGGAAAGAGTAACAGTTCTCAGAGAAGATAAACAACTTTGGATAAGTCAGTCAACCTCTGTGTTTCACTTTTCTTGTTTGTAAAATTAGAATTTTGGACTACTCAATTTCTAAGAACCCTTCTCTTAAAATTCTAGCTGGAAGTGACTTGGGAGTCAATAAGGAAAAAAGTTTGCAAGTGAATAAATGCCATTCAATAGAAGTAAACTTCAGGAAATCAGTCAAGGCTGCACTCAGTAGGCAGAAAATTGGAAATGACCTTCAGTATAAGCAACTATAACATAAACCTTTAAAAGTAATTGGACAGATTATACTTTGAGTATATGCTTTCTAGCTAAACTTATTACCAAATATAAAATATCCAGAGGAATCTGGTGGTCATTTTTCAGTATTACCTGAAATCATGAACATAAAACTGAGATTCCTGCTAGTTTTGTTTCCCAAGATAAAAACTGAAATTGTTACGTCCTGTGAGTTTCAAGTATAGCCCTTCCGTCCTCTCAAATCTCATCAGTTGTCAGTATAGGAAGATCAATAAAAATACCCACTGATCTTTTTGTGTGCCACTATTTTATGTTCTTTATTGACATTAGTTTTTCAGACAGCCTTTTGAGGTAGGTACTATTTTTATAAGAATGAGTAAGGCAAACAAGACAGAAAGGTAACATCTCAAAAGTAACACAACTAATGCCAGATAAGCAATCAAAAGTAGATTAGGATGCATGAAGATGCATGAAGATTGTCGTACCTGAAGTAATGGCAGTATTGAAGTAAATATTTGTTTAATTCTCTTGCAAGATCTAGATGTAGGCCACATTTTAATAGCATGGGCCCTATCTGTTTTTCCAATCTCCAGCCCAGCAACCCTCACACATGGATCCTGCCCTCTGTCATATTCGTTTCTAAATTTTTACCTTTTTTTTTTTTTTTTGGCAGTACTGGGGACTGAACCCAGGGTTACTTTATCACTGAACTGCATTCCCAGCCCTCTTTTATTTTTGCTGATGCTGACATCAAATTTGTGATCCTCCTGCCTCAGCCTCCTGAGTCACTGGGATTGAAGTCATGTGTCATTGTTTTAGACTTGGTTACGGTTTCTTTTTTTTTTTTTTTTTAGTTGTACACAGACACAATACCTTTATTTTGTTTATTTGTTTTTATGTGGTGCTGAGGATTGAACCCAGTGCCTCACACACGCAAGGCAAACACTCTACCACTGAGCTACAACTTCAGCCCCTCATTTGCAGTTTCTTAAATGTGCCAGGTTCTCCTGGGGGTTCAGACCTTTGCAAATACTGTTCTGTCTGGTATGTCTTTTATCACCCTTGTTTCCCCACTTTCTTCAAGATTCAGCTTAATCAACACCTTCTCTGGACAAAGTTTTTTTTATTCTCTTTTCACAGCTCCTGTCCCTATCTGTGCCCCTACCCAACAGACCCCATTCCTAGATGTTCATTTAACATAATGCTACCCCAAAACTTCTGAAATCTACTTTGCCCACTGTTGTACCAGGCCCTGGAGATAGGAAGGTGAGAGCCTTGGGCTCAGCAAGGGACTGCCATGAATGGTTTTAGACACTTCTGTGGACATAGCGACAGTTTTTGCAGATTAAGTGCTGTGTTAAAAATATGAGCAGTTGAATCAAGGAGGCCTCCAAGAAGATGACACTGGATCAGAAGTGTAAAGCAGCATCAGATGCTCAGATAACAGGAGACGGTAGAATATTACTGAAGAATGTGCTTAGGTTAGATACTTTTGTTTTGAGATAAAATCTCACTAATTTCCCCAGGCTGGCTTTGAACTCAGTCCTCCTGCCTCAGCCTCCAGAGTTGCTGGGATTATAGGCACATGCCACTGTACCAGCTGAGGTTGGAAAGGTCCACATATTTTGAGGACCTATGGTCCTTGCTAAGGAGCTTGGACTTTTTTCTTAGGTAACATGCAGCCACTAAAGAGCCTGAAGCTGTAAAATAACATGCCAGGTTTGCATTTTCTATAAGATCACACTATCAGCAACATAGAAGATAATATTGAGGGACTATAAATAGACACTAAATAGAGATTGTGACAGTGCAGAGGAGAAATTAAAATCTAAGGACAGGAGTCATGAAAGATTCATGTGATAAATAATTAGAAGATAAAATGGTTAGAACACTAATGATTGATAGCAGAATAAGGAAGAAGAAATCAAAGCAATCTAGAATACTGTCCAGGTTACCTTGAGGCACAGAGGGCAGATAGAGAAGGTATACCATTAACTGAATTAGAGGATGCAGAAATAAATAGTTGTATGGAGAGAAGATTTTGAACTCATCTTTAGGGTATGTATGAATGGCCCTTGAGACACCAAACAGAAGTAGTTTATCTCAGATCTGAAGGTTGAGGAATGACAGTACTGAAGTAGGCAGCTCCACTAACTCTGTGGGACCCTAGCCAATTCCACTTCACTCTCCATCCTACAATTTCTTAATTTGTAAAATGAGAAGAACTTGCTAACTCTTCTACCCATATGCCACTGATTGAGAATGATAATGTTAATTATACCAGCCCTAATGTGAGTAATATTAACAGCAAGCACCTTTCTCTTTCTGAAAAGAGGCCGCTATCTGGAAGGCATTAATGTGAAATGTTTTTCCCCCTTGAACATATCGACTTATTCCTAATATTTTTTGAAAACCCACAGTGTATTTGGAGGGATGGGGGTGGGGTGGGGACTGTACTAGGACCTATACGTAAGTAGAATACAAACACAAGATGGCCCTGCTGTTCAAAGATTGTGGTATGGTTGGGCTTAAGGACAGCTAAAGAAACTTAAGAGAAAACAAACAAACTGATATATGTTCCCAAATAGTAGAGTTTTGTAAATGTAGTGGGTTTCAGGATACACATAGGAAATGTGTTAATCTTACCAGCCCTAATGTGCATAGTATTAACAGCAAGGAATACACATAGGGAATGTGTATCCTGAAACCCACTACTTGTTATTAACAGAGCACAATCCTCTAGGTCTTTATTTCAGTTTTAGTATTACATATCTTTTCTCACTTAGAAACTTTTAAAGACATCCTTCATTCCCTTTCCCTGAAAAATCTTTGCTGTTAAACTAAATCCTGTTATTAATCTGAAATTGCTGATGTGTAGGAAATTCCATCCACCTGTTCTTTTTTGCTTTTTGTCCCTCAACTCATTTTAGTCTTTTTTTTTTTTTAATTTTTTATTGTTGGCTGTTCAAAACATTACATAGTTCTTGATATATCATATTTCACACTTTGATTAAAGTGGGTTATGAGCTCCCATTTTTACCCCATATACAGATTGCAGAATCACATCAGTTACACATCCATTGATTTACATATTGCCATACTAGTGTCTGTTGTGTTCTGCTGCCTTTCCTATCCTCTACTATCCCCCCTCCCCTCCCCTCCCCTCCCCTCTTCTCTCTCTGCCCCCTCTACTGACATTCATTTGTCCCCCTTGTATTATTTTTCCCTTTCCCCTCACTTCCTCTTGTATGTACTTTTGTATAACCCTGAGGGTCTCCTTCCATTTCCATGCAATTTCCCTTCTCTCTCCCTTTCCCTCCCACCTCTCATCCCTGTTTAATGTTAATCTTCTTCTCATGCTCTTCGTCCCTACTCTGTTCTTAGTTACTCTCCTTATATCAAAGAAGACATTTGGCATTTGTTTTTTAGGGATTGGCTAGCTTCACTTAGCATAATCTGCTCTAATGCCATCCATTTCCCTGTAAATTCTATGATTTTGTCATTTTTTAATGCAGAGTAATACTCCATTGTGTATAAATGCCACATTTTTTTTATCCATTCATCTATTGAAGGGCATCTAGGTTGGTTCCACAGTCTTGCTATTGTGAATTGTGCTGCTATGAACATTGATGTAGCAGTGTCCCTGTAGCATGCTCTTTTTAGGTCTTTAGGGAATAGACCGAGAAGGGGAATAGCTGGGTCAAATGGTGGCTCCATTCCCAGCTTTCCAAGAAATCTCCATACTGCTTTCCAAATTGGCTGCACCAATTTGCAGTCCCACCAGCAATGTACAAGTGTACCCTTTTCCCCACATCCTCGCCAGCACTTGTTGTTGTTTGACTTCATAATGGCTGCCAATCTAACTGGAGTGAGATGGTATCTTAGGGTGGTTTTGATTTGCATTTCTCTGACTGCTAGAGATGGTGAGCATTTTTTCATGTACTTGTTGATTGATTGTCTGTCCTCCTCTGAGAAGTGTCTGTTCAGGTCCTTGGCCCATTTGTTGATTGGGTTGTTTGTTCTCTTATTGTCTAATTTCTTGAGTTCTTTGTATACTCTGGATATTAGGGCTCTATCTGAAGTGTGAGGAGTAAAGATTTGTTGCCAGGATGTAGGCTCTCTATTTACCTCTCTTATTGTTTCTTTTGCTGAGAAAAAACTTTTTAGTTTGAGTAAGTCCCATTTGTTGATTCTAATTATTAACTTTCAACTCATTTTAGAACTACCCTGACACATCATCTGGGACAGCCATCAGGTTGTTACATGCTTCATTTTGCTTGATAGTATATTCTTGTGTGTGTGCACGCATGTACATGCGTATGTTCAGGATCAAACTTAGGGGACTATGTGTTTGATAAGTACACACTCTACCACTGACCTGTACCCCAGCTCACTGGTATATTTTTTAGAGTAGTACCACCCCTCCAGTTTTTAAAAAAAAAAAGAATCACTTTTTTTATATTTTAAAATAATGCTTTTAATGTATATCTATATTTTGAGGCATTGAAGAAATCACAGAATTCTATTTAAAACAGCCAAATAAGTTTACATGTGTGAAATATTGAAGAGATCAGATGTATCTATGAAAACTGCTCTTTTTTTTTTTTTTTGTATTGCAGGATATGTAAGGACACAGTAAATGATAGGAAAAATAAGAGAGCAAAAGACCTGTTTGTTAAATTTTCTAAATTCCTCCCAAATTAAGTCCGAATTCATTTGTTCTGAATTTATACTGCTGGGCTCATATATAGCCTCTGGCACTTTGAAGAACCATTGTATCTGACCTCCTCTTCAGGGCCCTATAGGCAACTAGAGGCACTTCCTGTAGGCCTAAAAGTACTTTCTGACACTTTTGAAAGCTTGATTGTTCATTACCACTAAACATGCTTAGAATTTCCAAAAAAAAAAAAAAAAAAAAAAACCATTTTCTATGATAGTTGCTAAATGACTGCCATGTTGAATAATGACTTTGAAAAATAAATATTGTTACAACTACCTTCTAGAAGAAAATGATATTCAGATTGAGAAAATTACATTCAATAGCCTAAATTTGGGGGTGAAAAGTAACATTCTTTTTACTATAGGTAATAGAAGGAAGTATTAAAAATTATTAGATCTACATTTCATTGCTGATTTTTTTTTTAATTTCAGTTTACAAAAGATTCTAGATTGCACTTATTCCATCTCTTTCACCTTGGCCCATCAAGCACTTTTAAAATGTACTAACATGCATACAATTAATTAAAAAATAGTAAATGAAAATATCAAGATTAAGAGAAAATGAAGGTAGATACAAAAATAAGGAGTAAAGTTAAGCCACAAAATGCAATTCTAATACGATATTCCTTAATCTAAAGTATCTTTAAATTATTCTGTGTTGCAGTACTTTTATGCAAAGTATAATGACAGTGCATTCTGCTTGAAAATGACTGTGAAAAGCATGATAGAAAACTGACTGCCTCTTAATGATTCCCATCAATAGCCATAGGCACTTTGTTAAGGGTGAAAGGCATTTTGTGTCATTTCTTCTTTTCTGACTTTGAATCCCACTTCATCAAGTAATAGATTTTTACATTTGTCTTAGCATTTATTTTTTTTAATTAATTGGTACCTGGCTAATTTAGGAAAAATCAAAGCTTTAGAACCCAAATGAAATGATAAAACTAGATAAGCTACATAGACCAAGCTGTGAGCTTCTTGATATAGCAAGGTTCAGCTAAGCTAAGCTGAGTCCTCCTGGCTGTTGTCTGGATTATTGATAAGGATGCCTGGAATAAGGTACTCCCACTGATCTCTGTTCTCCTTTTAAAAATTACACTAAAACTTGCCGAGGTTATGACATCATGATGTTACCATCATGGTATCTTAATCATTATGGCTTCATAGACCCTCCTCATTAGCATCCTCCTTGACAGTATGGTAGTTCCTTGAATTCAGATATTTTAAGGTTAAGGAAAAAAAAATAACTTTTAAGAATGAACTTTTGTGACAAAAGAAAAATGAAAGCCTCAGTGACTTTACAGAATTCCCACCTTGCCTTTCTTTCTCCATGTTATGGTTTGGATATGGTTTGAATGTGTTCCCCAAAGGTCTATTGTGGAAGGTTGGTCCCCAGTGTGGCAATGGTGGAAAGTTGGTGGATTCTTCCAGAGGTGAAGCCTAATGAAAGTAATTAGGTCACATGGCATCAACCTGGGAAGGGATTAATCCTGGTCTCTTGGAGTTAATTCTTTGTTGAGGGTGAAGTATTATAAAAGGAAATCACTCCCCATACTTGACCCCCTTCTAAATGTGACTGGTTCCCACTCTGTTTCTCTGCTATTTGCAACACAACCAAGGGGGCCCTCACTACAGGTTTAAAACGGATAAAGCCACTGGATCTTGAACTTACAGCCTCGAAAATTGTGAGCTAAATAAGCCTATTTCCTTTACAAAATTCCCAGCCTATTTTATATCGCAGCAGAAAACTCTGAAAGATACTCTTAAGATTTTGACTCCTGAATTTTATGGATTATTTTCAGATTATTATGAATGAATCATGAGTGAGGTAATTCTCTTTATTTTTTTTTTTTTAATTTTTCCAATTCTGAGAATCAAACCCAGGGACCTGTACATGCTAGACAAGTGCCCTACCACTGAGCTACACCAGCCCACAAGAGGCAATCTTGATTTGGAAAGATTCCTGCCTTTAAATTAAGAAACCTTGGTTTGGATTTTAGGTCAACTAATTTTTTTACTTTGTGACTGGTATAAATCATTTAATTTCCTGTTTGTCATCTATATATTAAGGCTATTACAGTTTCAAAACTTTTTTGCAGAATATTTGGTATTCTAATAGGTGCTTCAGAATTACTTCCAGGGTGGGGATGTAGCTCAGTAATAGAGGGCTTGTCTAGTATTCAGAAGGCCTAGGCTCAATCCCTAATACTGCCAGAAAAAAGAAAAAAAAATTATTCTGCATTCAGCAGATAACTCTCCCAGTCCACCAAACCCACATCTGCAAATTCAAACAACTGGGAACGACAATATTTGGAAAGCAAATTACTTTGCTGCTGATGTGTACTATGTAGTTAAACCTACAGTAGTCACCTCTTTTAGTGAATTCATACAAACTTGTCATTAACTTCTAAATAATGCACTCTAATAATTATTTGCATTGCATTTACATTGTATTCAATATTATAAGTAGTCTAGAGATGATGTAAAGTATGTGGGAGACTGTACATAGGTTTTATTAAATACTCTAACTTTTTATTTAAGAGGCTTATACATTTGTGGATATTGATATCCCAGAAGGCAGGAGGGGCAGCAAACCCCCAAAGATCCTGAGGGATGATCATACAAACAGATTAGTTTCTACAGAGTTATCTCTTACAGTGTTAGTCCAACTCCCGAACCTTTGAAATTTGTCATAGTTAACAGTCATTTCATTAGCTCATTTAAAATTGTTGAACCATTTTTTGCACCAGTCCAAAGAACTTGAATTTGTTGGGAGAATACAATTAGAGGTAAAGTGATTCCAAACAAAGCATCAGGCATAGAGAACAGTGCCTTCTTGATTGAAAGACATGTTCTGAGGTCCTGTGTACAGTAATATTATTTAAGAGAGCATTGAGACATTTCCAGCTGATCTTAAACCATCTGCAGCCATATTTCACCTAACCAGAGGATATGTTCTGAGAAATGTGTTAGGTGAGTTTCGTTGTATAGATTCCATGCAGTGCATTTAGGCAAGCCTAGATAGTATAGGTTAATCATTTGGTGCAAGCTCTTGATGCAAACAAAAGAATATAGACATATAGACATGAGGTGAATGAGGCAACTGCCAGTGTCACACAGCATATCGTCTTACAGTGAACTTTTCTTTAATGACTAGAAGGAAACCAAAAAAGAATGACAGTTAATACATAAACCACCAACATAGTCATTTACTGTCATTGTCAAATATTATGTACTATACATAATTGTGTGTGCCATGCTTTCTTATGACTGGCAGCATAGTCGGTTTGCGTACACCAGCGTCAGCACAAACACATGAATAATAGATGTTGTACTACATTATCACAACTGCACTGTCCCCAGACACTATGAATTTTGGGCTCTGTTTTAATCTTATGGTACCACCATCATATATATGGCCTGTCACTGACCCAAATATCATTATATAGCACATATAATATTTGGATCTGTAGTTCATCTGCAGCCCTCTGTATCTGCTCTCACTTCTCCTTCTCTAGTTATTATGTATTTTTTGTATGCTGATTTTATTAATTGGCCTGTTAATGTTTACAAGTACTTGATCAGTTGGTGGCATCTGTTCTCAGAATAGTTATTTGTTTTATTTGATAAATGGCTGTTAGCCTCATTGATATTATTTATGTATTGACTCTATGTTTGTTCTTTTGTTCCTGTGGACACCCCTCAAACCTGTCCATTCCTTTTCATCCTCACTCCCTCAGCTCAGCCCGTCATGACTTAGATAGCTGCAGCCACATACTACAGTTGATCCCTTCTGCACCCAGCCCTCCTCACCAGGTAGATTCTCAACTGCAAGGGCAACTTATTGAACTGTGTGACTGCAGGCTTAAGTGTGGTAATGGGTGATATTTTGTGAAGAGGAATTTTAGTAATTTCTCCAATTTAAAAACCTTGCAAGGAGCATAACACAGATTTGAACCTGAACCAAAACTTTTGACTTTTACTTCAAAACCTCTTCTCTCTCCACTTTCTTAAAATGTGCTACTGGTTCCATATGACTTGGAATAAAATTCATTGTTACCTTCACATACAAGTCTTGTTCTGTCCCCCTCTTTCTATCTACTTTTCACACCAACCAAGACAAACTCCTTCTCTTGTTCTAGTGGTGCCCCATGGCTTTTTTATGTAAACCTTATGTGATCATATATTGATCTCTGAGTTTGGAATGCATGTTCCTCCCTTCTTAAAGCAATTTTTTTGCTCATCTTTCAAAATCCAGCTAATAGGTCAATCCTGGGCAAGCTGTCTGCAGCCTCCTAACCCCACATTGTTCCCTTATTTAAAATTTTTTCAAAGAAGAAGAAAAAGGGGGAAACTAGAGTTGCTTCTCACTGCTTTTGGTATCAAGTTCCAAATCCTCACCTATAGTAGGCCTACATTTTCCTGCCTCTTTAGCCTTATGTCATGTGACCTTCCCATTTGGGGGAAGATCTTGTCACCCTGGACTTTCCCTGGTCTCATTCCCAGGCTTTTCCTCTGTCCTGGTCTTCCTTCCCTACTCACTCACGGGGGCCCTGGTGAAGGCACTCCCCAATCCTGGGTGCTCTCAGCCCTGTGCACTTCTCCATAATGACACATCAATTGTAGTTTGACATTTATTTATGACTTTCTGAGTAATGTCCCCACTTTCCTCCAGAAGGTCAAGGTCTGTTTGTTTGTTTGTTTGTTTTTCACCATCAATGCCAGATGGCTGGGGGTAGGAGGGATAAGTATGTGGCAGTCTTATAAACTGAATTCATGGTATTCCTTTCTCATCTGCCAGACACCTTGTGCAAAGTTCCACCATAGCATTTCCCACTCACACCACCACTTTTTTACTAAAATGTCATCTGTCAGGGTACAGGAACCATGTCTGAGTCAACTTTCTTTCTGCAGTGATAGCACACTGTAACAAAAATATTGGGGGAGTGAACATCGAGTATGTGGGTACTTTTGATAAACTGCGGGGACGGCCATGTTTTCAGCCCAGTCACATCATCATTTTGTTTTCCTTCTTATTGCTTATCTGAATACAGAAGGATCTTGCAATATTTTAACATAGGATTCGGTTTTCTCAAATCAGATTTATATGCATTTTTTTCTTCTTTCCCGTAAATTCATGTATTATATTAAAAAGCTCTTTTCACAAGTGAAGTCAGCATGATTCTTTGTCACAGGGTCAGTGTAGCATGTAGGCTAACAAAGAGCTAACACATAATTGTGCAGTAATAGGATGGTTTTTCAGGACCCCTAATTGACCTTGGCAGCAGGGCTTTAGCAGCAGAATCCAAGAGAATGACCCTCTTGGCCAGGACCACCCACCCTACCTCACCCTACTCTCTTCTCTCAGAACTCTAGGCTCAGCTGCTATGCTCAGTCAGTAAAGGATCCATCTGGGCCCATTCTGGTACCTTGTGTACTTCAGCCCAAGGTCACTGCAGACAGCTTCTTTGAGCCTCAGGTTTTGAATGTCCACATATGCATACTGCAGCTTTTGACCTGCCCATCCACATTGCCCTTGTTGCTGTAGCCCTCCCCTTGCCTCAAACACAGGAAATAAGACCCAGCCCTCCATCCCAAGCTAGGGCAGGGCTGCCTTTTACCCAAAGGAGAGTCTTGGGTTTGGGATTGTTTCTTCCTGTGTTCCCAGACAGGGGTCTCTCTTCTTTTCAACACCCCTGTTCTCATACCTGTAGTTCTTCATCCCCTGAAGGCTTCAGATTTGGTTTGTCCCTTAAAGGAGGAGGAGGGATGGATGAGGAGCTCAATTATATAGATGTCATGCCAGTAGCATTTCTCTTAAAGAAGTAGACCATATTCAAGAAATAAAATGTGTTAGGAATAATTTCCTGGAGCTGGAGTTTGTAATTCAGTGGTAGAGTGCATGCTAGACCCTAGCCTCAACTCCCAGCACCAAAATTTAAAAGAAAAAAAAAAAAATTCTATCCCTTTTAAAAAGTAAAAACACAAGGAAAAAGAATACAAAGAAACCCCAAATATTGAGACATCTTAGATGATGAGCAAAATCTGGTGTGGGAAGAGGAAATGTCTTTGTCCTTGAAAATGCCTGTTACTGTAGTGATTGTGGACAAGTTTTATTAAGATGCCACCATCTGTTTCACTGACAATTTTCTAAGGTCAGTAGAACCAATTTGTAAGGTAATGTATGGGAAAACATGCATTATCTCTTTGTTGTAATTCATTAAAAATAACTAAAATGCAAAAACTACTTCTTGTTTCGTAATCTCTGCTACTATCATATATAGTCATCTGGCAATAGTATTGTTTCCATAATAATGAGCTTTAATCCACAGTCTCTTGAAAAGGTTCCTATATTTCAAGAATGTAATTATTAACACAGGGACACGTTTTCCTGCATCCTCCTAACCCTAGGGAATAAAAAAGAATACAGTGTTTATTTTAGCCATGTCCTCTCATTTTTCTTCAAGAATGGAGGAAAGAATTATTGTCATGCGTGCAGCCTGTTTCATTTTGCACTTCCTTTATATTTTCATTTATCAGCAAGGAGAAAAATGTGTTCAGAATATTGGAATCTGAAAAAAGAGAATCTGATGTATTTTCTGTTCTCAGACACTCTTAATGTGCAAGACAGAGGGAAACATGAATGGCAAGATTGGAAGGCAGCATGCTATGCACCAGGTCATGAGCATCTCTGGAGTCATGACTGTCTGGCTTGGTGACTGAGTGGTGTGAATAAAAGGAAGTGTGGGGTGGTGAAAGAACATCTGGGTCAAGTGTGAGTAAAGCTAGCAGGCAGGCAGACTGAGCAGAATTTGCTCTCATAGTAGCTGATGGTCCCTGCTATATTTTGAATTCTTTAAGAGTTGAAATCCTGTCATTGTATTTTTGAATCTTCCACTGGATTTGCATACAGTAGGAGCACTAATAAGAAGTCTAAGCCAGCAAATTATAAGTGAAAGATTTTGTGAAGTCTTGTACTCTAAAGCAAGACTCTAAATTAAGGTAGAAGTAATGTGGATGGGAGCATTTGGGAGTTTTCTTATTTAGGTTTAAATAATCTGATTTTATGGCTGTACTAAAGACAATAAAGGTACCTATCAGAATCCTCAGTACTCCTAAAACACACCAATGTCATGTGTAATTCTTAAGGCATGTCAGTTGTCTGTCACCAACACAGTATCTTCTGATGATCCTCTAGTACCTGTTTCTAATTTGTGTGAGCAATAATATGCCTGCAAGCCATATTCATTCAGTTAATAAATATTTACTGAGTTTCCACTGATCTATGCACTGAAGATACAGCAGGTCATAAAATTTACCCTATTTCTTCTTTTGTGGAGCTTGCATTCTAGTAAGGTTGTGTTCTAACAGGACTCCAATGCTTTGGATTAATAAATAGTCTCATAAATACCTCTGCTGTACAGAATTCTGTTACTGTATTGAAGCTACATTATAGTTTGATTCCAGTGATCAAAAATATTGAAAGAGTTGGTTTCGTTCAAATTCTGAAGTCTGTCATAGTAACTGTACTTGCAGTGGTGCTGTTTTCTGCCATAGGGATCTCTTCCATACTCACACAAATCCCCTACTGTCTGGTGGAGAGAAAGAAGGAGGGGATAGCTCCAGATCAAATCAACATTGGTTGAGCACAGTAATATAGTATAATCAAGCACACTATCTTACGGACTTTAATACACATTCGCTTCTTTAAGAATCATTTAAAAGCAGGTATTAGTCCATTTTATAAATATTATAACAAGAACTCTTTTTTAGCATTTCTTGTGCTTAGCATTTCACATACCAACCCCTTCCTTGAATTATTTCATTTAATGGGCACTATTAATTTCCTTCATTTTACAAATGAAGAAGCTGCAACTCATACAACAGAAGTAGCGAACCAAAAATCACATAGCTGGTATGGAACTGGCTTTACACCTGAGTCCTTGGACACCAGTGTGCTCCACCTTATTCAGGCAAAGAGCCTACTTTAATTCCACCACCCTCTGCATCTTTGGATATGCTTCTTTTTTCGGGGCTGCGGGGGGTGGGAGGGGAGTACCAGGGATTGAACTTGCAGGCATTCATCCACTGAACCACATTCCCAGCCCTATTTTGTTTTTGTTTTTTTGTTGTTGTTTTATAAGAGTCAGGGTGTCATTGAGTTACTTGGAGCCTTGCTTTTGCTGAGGCTGGCTTTGAACTCACAATCCTCCTGCCTCAGCCTCCTGAGCCGCTGGAATTACAGGTATGCGCCATCACGCCCAACTGAGTGTGCTTCTTTAAATAAGAGACTGGCAGACTCTGGAATCTCACTGAGTGGTCAATGAAGGCTATTTGTGAAAACCCCTACTTTTTATTCACTATTAGCATCACAGTGAATCTTTTCCTGTATCCCTGGGTAATTGATTCCAAGACCTGTCTTGGATATCAGAAATCCCTGAATATCCTTTATATAAAATGGCACAGTATTTGCACAGAACCTACATACATCCTCTTGTATACTTTAAAACATTTCTAGATGACTTGTAATAGCTAATACACTAACTGCTATGTAAGAAGCTGTCACACTGTATTGTTTAGGGGAATAACAGGAAAAAGTCTGCGCGTGGTCAGAATAGATAGAATATTTTTAATCCATAGCTGATTTCATCTACAGATGATGAACCTGCAGATGTGATCACAGGCTCTGCTTTCTACTCCTTGACTTAAAGTTCAGGTCAGAATTTGGACTTTTTTCGTAGTTATTTCCTAAGTAATTCTTTTCTTTTCCTTGACAGTTCTTCTTTTCCCTGGCCTAGCTCACAAAGAAAGGTAAAACCCATAGTGAAAACAGTGCTACCACGGAGGTTCCAGTCCTGGGGGGGGAGGGGGGGGTGAAGCAGGCTAAGTGATGGGCAAGAGATAGCATGTCTTGGAACTCTTGTCCCCCAGGTTGGTGTAGCCCTTCCTTGTATTCACCTTTTTAAGACAGAGGGTAAAATAGATAATTAAAAACTGTCATTTCACAGTTGATATTTTAATAGATATTGCTCCCAGCTGCTAGTCTGTTTTAGAATTCCTAAGTAAATGTTTGGTGTTGTTTATGTATACCCTAAGGCAATATTAACACAAAGTGTGCAGTATTATAAATTGAAAATAAATTAACTTGGGTACATGCCATATACCAAAATACTAGCAAAAGGGTGGGAGCAGTTTCAGTGAAAAATAATGTTTCTATAAGGCGATAGTAATGGGGAACCAAAAAAAATGAAGAAAAAGGAAAGATAGAAAGGAAGATTTTATCTGCTAGAGGGAGAGTATGTGTATGTGTGTGCATGTATGAGCACACCTGTCTGTGATCAAAACTAGCAAACTGAAGACCAGGAGAGGGCAAGGTACCTTAAGAGGGAGTGGTCTGCAGCAGGACAGTACAGGGAGCTTTGTTAGAGTTAGGTTGCCTTCAGAATGGTAATCCTCCCAGGGCCTACTGTGTTTTGACTGTCATTGGGCCCTGTTTACCTTAATAGAAGGTAGCAGTGCTGGGCCACAGGCCCCTCAGTGAGCATCATCCCTGCTGAGGCGATCGGCTTCCCTGCAGGCCTTCTGTCTGCTTGCACGCCTGTTCTGTCCCATATCTGGGTTCTGCCCTTATGGGGATAGTGAGGATGTTTCAAGAGGACCTACACTCAAAGAACCTCATAGAATAGATAAACAGGTTCTGAAAGAACCTGGAACCCTCTAGAAAAAAGAGCAGTGTAGGCTATTCTGTTTGGAAAGCTGATGGCACCGGCACACTGCTCGCGGTGGGAGCGGTCCACACCCTCCCTGCTGCCAGCACCTACTTCCTCCTCACCCACCGCAGTCTCCCTTAATACGTTCCTCCTGTTACTTTTTATTTTTGACCCTTTTGGTCTGCTTGAGCTTTTGGCACAGTTTTCCTTACCTGGTGCACAGGACACCCCATCTCCTGGTCCCCCACACACCAACACTCCTCCCCTGCCTGTCGTCCTTGGATATTGCAGTCCAGTTATATTCCATCCTGACCTTCCTCCTGCCCTCCCCAGATGCTCTTCCTAATGAGGCCTTTGCTCCTATGTGCTCTGATGACTCCCCTCTTGGCTTATCCTTGTCCCCTATGCATAATCCCGTCTCTTCAGGGGCCTCCTGGACATATTCTGGGTGTGCTACTAACACCTCTAGTTGAGCAGATCCAAACTCTGTCTCCATACCCCTCCCAAACCCATTCCAGCCTTCCCTCTCTGCCCAGACGCAGTTGCCTAAATCAGAACTCGCCTTACTTTCTCCTGTGCTCAGTGTTGCTTTGTGCCCCACATATTCCTCATGCAGCGCCTTCTTTGTGTCCTCACAGTGCTTGCCTTTTTGACTGCTCAGCTTCCTACTTGTCTCTGTGTCCCCACTTCTTTGTTGTACTTTCCTACCCTGCCACCAGATCTTTTTACATCCCAAACCTGATTGTATCACTCCCTGTACTCAAAGAGTTAACAGAAGCATATTCTTCCTTCAGAAGCTAAAATTTGACTAGGTGGAATTCAAATGCATAAATGTTGAAGGTAAACAACTTAGGACTATGAATAACTATGGCCAAGACATTGTTATATTCATGTGTGAAATGTGTTGAATATACCTGTAAACTTTAGGGGTTGTTTTTGTTTTTGGGCCAGGGATTCAACTGTGGGGCGCTAAGTACTGAACCACATCCCAGCCCTTTTTTGCATTGTATTTAGAGACAGAGTCTCACTGAGTTGCTAAGTGCCTGACTAATTTGCTGAGGCTGGCTTTGAACTTATGATCCTCCTGCCTCAGCCTCCCAAGTCACTGGTATTATAGGCATGCCCCACTGCACCCATCCTTACTTCAGGTATTCTAATGGATTAGTTTTTCTGCTGCTGGGAATATTAAGGGTTGACCCTGGGTCAAAATTTGAATTTCTTTCCTATGATGAGGAAACTATAGCAAAACAAATAGGGCCATAAAATTAACATTCTATTGTTCTTCAAAGATCTATATTCACTTCCCTACTCTCACTGAATTAAATTACTTAAGTTGCTTGTTTTTATAAGGAAAAAGGGCAAGTCCACTTGACTGAATAAAATATGGATTATTTACAAGGCCCTTGAACTTTCCCTTATTTAAATGTTATGAATTTGTTAGTTGACTTATGTATCTTATATATGAGTTTGGGTAATAGATGATGTCTCTTTAAACAAAAATATTCTAATAAGAAAAATTTCTTTTTTAAAAAACAAATATAAAATTACCTTGCAAAACACATCTTGAATGACATTGGCTTCTCTTAACACTGTCTTATTACTGTATTGTGGTAAAAGTAAATTTCCTTGAACTTGTTTAGGAGCCTTGGTGGTGTACCAACTTTTCAACTAACAAGTAAGAAATTTGGGAGTTGGCGGGTATAACTCAGTAGTAGAGCATTTACCTAGCATGCCTGAGGTCCTAGGTTCGAATCCCAGCAACAACAAAAAAAGCAGAAAAAGAATATAAATAAATGTTGAAGCCCATCTTTTCTCATATAAACTGAAATAAAGCCACATTTAACTTTATTCTCAATTTAATTTGTTTTCTCTTTAACCAATAAATCAGGCTTATATGTTGGTGTTTTAAGCAGGAAAATAAGACTAGAAAAACCCAAATAAGGCCTATGAGAGGTTTGTAAGCAATTTGGATGCTTAGAAAGCCGCCAGGATCACAGCTTCCATTGGGGCCCAGAGCTCTCCAGTAGCCTGTGCAGGACCATGATTGATTAGGCGAGTCAGAGCAGCCATGGTGATGTAGAAGCAGGCAAACACTTAGAAGAATTACAAATCTTTCTGGGTTTAAAAAAAAAAAAAATCTCTTAGTTCTTTCTTTAAAGGTCAACATCTTCAGCATAAAATATGCTCATACATTGCTTAACATCAGGGACACTTTCTGAGAAATGGGTCATTAGGCAATTTTGTCATTGTGTGAACATCATAAAGTACACTTTGATAGATGCTTTGATTACTAGGCAGTGTGATCTTATGGGACTTTTGTTAGATGTATGGTCCATCTTGAAATGTTATTCAGCATGTGACTGTACAACTGTTTCAAAAGACAGTTTCTTCTGGCGTCTTGTAATGTTGGCTGGTGGCATGAAATGACAGTAGCAAGAGACCAAGATTCATGACCCTGGAGTACTTTGTAGTTAGTACTTAATAAATCATATTTATTTCCTTCTTGAATTTTGATTCATTTTAAACAACAGTGAATATGAAGTAAACTCCCAGACAAGATCTAGATTGAATGAAAAGCAGTCTTTTTCCTTATACTGGAAAATATGTTGTGGACAGAGCCAAAGAGACCCCTAGGAAATTTAGATCCCTCCAGTTCTGTACTTGAGAGACTTTTGTTTTGGTGTTGGTGATAGTGGTGGTGGTGACGAGCCAACCTAAGGCTTCCTGCACACTAAGCAGGTGCTCTACCATTGTGCCCTCCCCATCCCCCACTTCAGAGACTTTTTTAAAAAGGATTTTTAGGGCAGCCTGTCTGTCTTTTTAAAAAATAACTTTCTGTTGAAACTTTCTAATAAATAATAAAATGAACCCCTATGTAACCAAATAGGCCTGTAGGAGTAGATTGAACTGGGTGTACTTAACATATACCAAAAAAAAGACATTTTTGGGCTGAAAGCCATTATACATTGAGACCACTGTCTTTGTTAAAACCACAGTATTTGCATAATGAAGTGATTTTCCTTTTGTGCTCAAGAAGAGAAATACTTGGCTGTATTTTGTTCTCCTCAAGTAGTAATGGTTGGGTTGACATATAGCCCTCTGTCAAATAGTGTTGGAAAAATGAAGGTTAGCATTTCAGATGGGGTAACAGGTTTTTTTTTTTTCCCTTAATCCTAGACTGTGTGTGTATAAGTAAACTCAGAACTAATGAGAACGTTTTATATTTTCACATTTTTTCATTGACAGTCAAAACAGTATATATATTTTCTGATGAAGCCTCTATAATTAAGTAAAGCTTGGACAGAGAGTTAAAAGAACAGGCTTTGAAATGAAGACTAATACCTTCAGATTATTTTCCTGTTCAGAGATTTTGAGAGTAACTTACATGTTGTTATTGCCTTAATATTGCTGGAGTAAAATTGCAAAGAGTTCATGAACTATACCTTACAGCTAGCATAACAATGTTAAAATAGAATGAGTTAAATTTGAGATATATGTGAAATTTCCCAGAATTGTCTAATATTAACAATTTGCAATTATATTTGCTAAATGAATAGTGCAGATAAGATACAAACATGAAATTAGTAAATAAAATATAAGAATATTAAAAATCGTTAGGTGAAAAGATGGATGGCTTTTAGTTTACTCTATTGAAATATATGAATCTAGCTAAATGTAACTGAAATTTTATTCCTGAAATCTCGTGTTCACCATAAGATCACAGGTTTTTTTGTTGTTTTGGTTTTGGTTTTTTTATTACTGGGGATTGAACCAGCAGCACTTAGCCACCGAGCCACATCCCCAGCCCATGTTTTTTTCTTTTTTGAGACAGGGCTTTCTAAGTTGCTGAGGCTAGCTTTGGACTTGCAGTTCTCCTGCCTCAGCCTCCCAAATGGCTAGGATTATAGGCATGTACCACCACACCCAGCAAGTCACAGGTTTTTTTATTATTTAATTAGATAAAATTTTAATTCAGCAAAAGTTATAAAGTACCTACTGTGTGTACAGCATACTGTGTCATGTGGGGGTAGTAATGAGTAATGAGACTGGATTCTGATTATGAGAAGTGCAAAACCTAGTGGAGAAGACACACCTGTAGGAGATCACAGAGACCAAGGAGCACAGCAGGGTGAATGGGCTGAACAGTGATGTCAGAAACAAAGTTCTGCAAGAGCCCAGGACTCCGGTGGGGCCTGGGAGTGGGCCTGGGCTGACCCTGAGTGGGGCTCAGGAATTGAACATTCTCACAGAAACTGAATTTTGCTTGCAAGCTAAAAATAAAAACTACAGCTTGACTGGTGCTTTCCTTCTCCCTCATCTAACAATTTTAGAAAAAATTCTGTCCCTTGGTCAGCTTTACATGTTAAGAAAAAAGGCAGGGGGTGTTTGTATTTTTCCATAACAGCCCCTCTCCTTTGTCCAGAACTTCCCCTTTTTTACTTTTCACGCATTCTTCCATTTATTTAGAAATTGAGCTTTTGAATTATAAATTTTTTATTGGCCTCACTTAGCAGAATGGCTTCTTCTGTCCGTTGAAATTCTCTTCATCTTTCAAAAATATCAGCCTCTCCAGAAAGACCCAAACTCCCATGCTTGCTCTCTGTTCTCCAAGAGCCACCTCTGTATATATTGCCATTAGACCAAGTGATATATGTTCCCAGTACCAGAGCCTTGTCCATTGTTCATTTGACCTTTTAATACCTTTCGATAACTGGTGTCTCAGTGGCTCAGTGTGTGAGTGGACAGATGAGTGGGCTAGTAGCATGCCTTTAGGTGATGAACTTACTAGTGCTATCTCCCAAAGGTTCATTGTTTTCTGTATATCTCAGGGATACTGGTTACAAAGAGAATATTTTTAAATACAATTCTCCTAAAGTGAATTCTTCCTGTAGAAAACGCTACGTTGAGTAAAGCAGCAGAGATTTTATTTCATTCTTTTATTGTAACATCATGATTAAAAAAAATACATAGTATAGACTACTTGAAGAAATATAACTTGCTATTAGAGTCATTTTGGATCTTCCTTCTTAAAAAAAGTGAAATGCTGGGTTCCAGTGGAGGAGTGAAGGGCCAAGCTGCAGGGAGAGGTTTGGCACAAGTAGGATAAAGGGACTTGGGCAAGAGCAAACCCCACCTCCTGGAGTCAGCATCTTCTTAAATCAGGACCACCATGACCCAACTTTGAAATCTGTTTGGGAAAGGACATTTTGGGACAAAGGACAAGGAATAAATTGAGCTCCGCTGTCATCATTGAAGTATTCCATCTTAGGCCAGAAGGTTCCGTGAGGAGATACAAGGCAAAGTAGTTGAAGATGTGCCTGGTACCCAGTAAACCTGTTGGATCAGAACCTGTTGTGGAGAGGTTTGAGGTTGGTTGTGATGCTTTGTAAATAGCCTTGTGTGAATGTGCGGGGCTTGCCCGTAGGAACTGTTGCTCCAGGCCCTTGGGCAAGCTCATCAGCTCTAGCCTCTGACCCTTGAAGGCACTGCCTGAATAGAAGTTTCATCCAGGTCGGCATTTCCCAAAATGGGTGTATGGCAGGTAGGGAGAGGCTCTGTGAGTGAGTCCAGGTACCTTATTTTGTCTTCTGCTCCCAGACTTCTTCACTGCTTTAATATGCAAATATTTTTGTGACTCTTTGTTCTGCCTCCCATATAACACACGCTGGTAGATGAGGGCAAAAAGAAACCAGAAAGTGGAGCCATTATACCATAGCACTTTTATTTTCTTTTAACGTTTTAATTAATCCAACAGAATTTTATCAATTTATTTAATTAATTAAACAAGCTTAAAAACAAACTGTCAGACTAGATCAAAGAACAAGACCCAATTTTATCATGTCCACATGAAATACACTTGTCACATAGCACCTTTCAAAGAAATATGCCCAGTTCCATGAGAAAAGGATATGTAGATATAAGGAAAGTTAATAGGAAAATGTTATCTGGTTTTCCCCCCCACAAAGACAATTTATAGGACTGCAGGAATGAAGCACATATTCACCCTTTAATCAGGGAACTGTGGATCTTAGCTATAGCCACCACTTCTGGGATTTCACCTTTCAGGTATTAGGCTTTCTAAATAGCCTCCTCTAAAATCAAGAGGAGGAGCCAGGGCCTTCACTACCGCTTGATCTGTATGCATTATTGCATACAAGCTAAGCACATTTTATTGGTGGCCTTTACATTGATCAATTGGTTTATATTTTGGAAAATGTTGTTGGCAACAAAATGTCACTGGCTATAATGATAGATCCAAGTGATAATGAGAAATTTAATTTTGATGAATTATAGGTTAAAGATCTTAAATGTTTTTAAACACAACAAATGATTCCTAGACAGAAGTGCTTCTAAACTGTTCTCCTAGGGACAAAGAGGAGCATCTGTTACAGGATGGTGTACTTTCTTTCCACTATTTTATTAATTTTAAGAGTGTTATTTTAAACGATTCTCATAGAAACTTACACAAAATCTGCAGTTATATAAAGTTGGTTTTATGTCATTGTTTTGAATATACTTTTTCTTATTGACATATAATTTTCACATTTATTGTTTAACAGATATTTCATTAATTTGCCAAAAATTCTTGGGGTGGGAGGTGTTGTTTGTTACTGTGGATGAAACCCAGGGCCCTTTACTTGCTAAGCACATGATCTACCATTTATATACACCTCCAGTCCTAATTTACTATAATTTCTTTGAATGTTTTTTTATCAGATTAGGGCTTGAATTCTACAAAAGGGACTGAGTTCAAAAATAGCCTGTACACAAGAATGGGGGTTTGAGAAGTTTGTGATTATGGAGGAAAAAATTCTTAGCACTGTTCCAAAATCCTAGAAAGAATTCTCTCCCTGTTTGCCCTTCCGTTGCACCCATCTATCAAACCTGCATCTATAGATTTACTCACACATCTGTCTTTTCCTTAAGTATACCTAGGCAGCTGAACACAGCCATAAAAGCAATTGGTAAATTGTTTCTTCCATATTTGATGTTACCAACCTTAATTGGCCTATTCTCATTCTTGGCAATTTCTGGAACCTATTCATGCTAGTTGTAAAATGATTGTTTTAAACTCTTCAAACTTGCAAATCTCCTCATTCTTTTTTCCTTCTAATTTCATTTCCCAATGTGTAAGCTAAGCCATCATCATAACATTAAAAAAAAAAGAACTCAGTTGTTTTAGTTAATTCCACTACTTTTCATTTTTAATTTGTTCACCAAATATTTTAAATACTTGGTTCCCTATTTTCTCATGGGAACTGTACTGATTGTTTTTGAGACTGTAAGGAAATACTCTTAATCTATTAAATCTACCTAATATTTTATGACTGAAAAAGATATTTAAGCCTTGAATTTTCATCTAAGTATGACTTTGATTGCATTCCAAAGATTTTACGTATTGTATTTGCAATGATTTTAAAAGCATTTCTTACTGTGCTTACTGCATTGTGAATTTTCTTCTAGGCCCAATTACTCTGTGGTCACCAAGTACATGCTGATGTTGTTCTTGTTGGAAGTCACTCATGACATCCTAAAGATTCTTTGGGGGGGGAGGCAGGGAGGGGGGAGTGCAGCAATGCTGCGGATTGAACCCAGGGGCTTACACTAGGCAAGTGCTTTCCCCCTGAGTTGCATCCTCAGCCCCATCCTGACAGTCTTGTCCACTCCCTGCAGAGCTTGCCTCTGCCTTCCTGCTTTCACTCTCACCCTTTTCCCCTTTCCTTCCATAGGTCTTTCTCTGTGTGCTCTTCTCTGTGTTCTCTTAAATGCTGGTACAGTTTATCCAGGGCTAGCTTCTCTTCCTCATACTGCTTTCCTCAGAACAAATTTCTGTCCCCTCTGGGTCTCCTCCCACTTCCTTGTCAGTGATTTTCAGATGAATTGTCAACCTGAATCTTATCACCTGAGCTCCACAGCTACCTTTCTGGTAGCCTGCCATACATGTCTACCTATAGTCCCATTGTTGCTCTGAAATAAACTATCTAAAAATAAACTCTTGCTTTTATCTAATAAATACTTAATTCATCTCCTGTTCCCTGTGGCACTTCTGTAGCTTGATGCGCTGTCAAGTCTCCCCTGATTCTGTCTTGATCTAATCATATACCCTTCCCCAGACTCTTGCACAAACTGAGCCCTCTCTAATAACTGATTTTTCTTTATTACTGTATATTACTGATGATATGTCACTAGGAACTTGACAATCATTAAGAAATAATGGTTAGTATAACAATTGGGAAAGGATAGACTTCAGTAACCATGAGTAATTCTTGTTAATATGCTTTCATATTTTCTTCTCATTTTTCCTTTGCCTACTATTTTCCATAATTGAGGTCATCCTGAATATAAAATTGTTTCCTTCACTTTAAGAACTTAACATTGGAAGGTAAGGTGAAATTTGTACTCAACCCTTTTCACCAAAATAAATCCCAGGAATATCAATGAATTAAACATGAACAGTTAAACCATAGATGTTCTCAATAACATGTGGGTAAGTGGGTTTGTTTAATTGCCCAGTAGTGGCTTTTGATGTAAAAAAATGATACATTTTACTACATAAAAATACAACATTTATACATTACAAGCCCACAAAAAAATTCATAAACAACAAAGTAGGAAGACTATTACAACTTCCTAGAGTCAAATAGCTAGCTTCTTAGAAACCTTAGATAGGTCTTACAAACCAATCAGAAAAACCTGTCAGTCAACTAAAAAAAAAGCAAACTATATAAAGAAAAATACAACTTATAAAAACTTGTAAAAATTGGTTTCATTCATAATAAGAAAATGTAATTATAAGTAAAATGAGATACCATTTTCATGTATTGATTGGCAAAGATGTAAAACTTTGTTGCGTTTTATTGGCAAATGTATTGTGGGAACAGGGACATTTATACATTGCTGGTAGAAGAATGAAGTGATTACAGAATTAGAAAGAAAATTGATAATTTTTTTTTATTTTTTAAAGCTATAGATATATTCTTTGACCTACTGACTGCATTTTTAAGAATTGATCCCACAAATATATATGAGTATGATTCTATGGTAAATAAGAATGTTGATTACAGCATAATTTGAAGAGCAAGATCAAAAACAACCTAAATATTAGTAAGGTACTAGCTAAATGAATTTTTCTTGGTGGGGGGAGCCACTGGGTATTGGACCCAGAAGCACTTTACCACTGAGCTACATCCCCAGCCCCCAAACTTGCCATCCTCCTGCCTCAACCTCCTGAGTGACTGGAATTATAGTGACTGCATCATTGTGCCAGGCCTAGCTAAATGAATTATAATATACCTATGCAATGAAATACTGTACAACCATTTTTAAAAGTGTGTCAGTTCTATTTGATATCAAATGAGCAATAAGATTTTTTAATTTAAAAAGGTGAACACTACCATTTGTGAAGAACAGGTACACATAGAGGTTTCAATATGAATCCAAAATCTCTTGGAAGCTGCACAAGAAATTTTTGATTGCTTTTAGTCAGAAGTGTTGTCTAAGAGACAAGAGTAAGAAGAGCAGGAGGGAGGCATTTTTCACTTTACACCTTTTTATACTTGGACTTCTGAACCTGTCACCAAACTTTTTGGAAACACTGATCTTAAAATTGCAATAATGTCATAGTTTAGATAGCCGTTTCTCCAGTGTTAAACATTTAGACAGCTTCTGTTTTTAATTCTTAGAAATAATTCTGAAATGAACATCACCCTGCATATAACATTGTAGACATTTCAGATTATTTTTGTAGGGTAGATCACTAAAAGTAGAGTTAGTAGATTAAAGATTATGGACTTTATTACCAGGTAGTATTACCAGTTAGTTGCCCACAGGAAGTACCAGTTGTCCATGATACCTGTTGCTTTGCCTTTTCAAAAAATTCTGTTAACTATGTTAGAAATATTCAGCAGTGCTGCAAGAAATCAGGCACAAGCTCAAAAGTTACTAAGCAAGGCAAACTTGACTTCTGCAGAAGGGTGTGCTATGGTACAAAGTTTGGCAAGCAAGTACACTTGGGAAAGCAGTCCACCTGTTTTTATCCCTAATGCAGAACTGCCCCTTGTTCTGATAGGAGGAATCTCAGAGTTACAATCTGTGTGATTGGCTAATTTTAAAATTGGGAGGGAAAAGGAAGGGCTAGAATTAAAATAGCTAGTATTGGATAGAGGTTGGCTTCATTTGGATCTTACATCCCATTTTATATTTAAGGCTAAATACCATATTCTGAAAATGGACCACTGGACTTTCTTGTTTCTTACAACTGCATGTACGGAATATGCTACCTAGTTTAAATTTGCATTTTCTTTGATGATGACTGATACTAAATATTCATATCTGTATCTGTCTTTCTAAACTTACTCATTTTTGGTACTCTTATGAATTATTGTTTCATGCATCTTGCTCATTTATTTACTGTGGCCTTAATGTCTCTCTACTTAATTTATATGTAGTATTTATATGCTAAGGATATTAATCTTTTTGTCATATGTGTTCTGAGTTAGGACTTTAAGAATGATTAAGAGTTAGCCAAGAAATCCAGCTGGAGAAGGATGCTGCACATATGGAGAAACAGCAGACCTAAAAGAGGGAATCAAGGAAATTGCAAGCCTTCCTATGTGGCTGCTCCATGTCAGAACACATGCTAGATGCAGCAGAAGAGATGAACAAGGGTCCTATCCTCTATCCCTGCTAATCATTCAACCCTTATCTTAAGACAATGGAAAGCCACTGAGGAGTTTTAAGCAGGGAAGTACATAATAGGTTTAAGACTGCCCCAAAACTCAGTGGCTTTGTTTTTCCCCTACCCCCAACAGGTTTTCTCTCAATAATTTTCCCTCCTTACTCCACCAGCTTCTTCCTCATTATCTTCCATTTTAAAACAATTAAACTCAATTATCTCACTCTTAGTGCTTATATCAATAGCTCTTTCCCTACTAAGGCTCTTAGCCACTTGTATTTCTTAACTTGAACTATTTGTAGGAACACTTGAAACATTGTTGAGAGATGAGATGACCTTTTTAAGCTTTGCTGGTGCCAGACACAATTTTTTTAATGCCTTTTCAAATGAATAACAGCTTGGGTTAGACCAAGTACTTATCAGAGATTGAAAAGAGTTTATCAACCTCTGGGAGAAGAAGAGCTCCATATTGAAAAGTTACAGACTCTGGAGTCAGCTGAGTTCAGAACCCCACTCTACCACATTTTAGACATGTGATCTTGGCCTAAATTTTTAGCCTGAGCCATAAGTGTGAGGATTAAATGAGATAATACATTTCATGTATTTAACACAGTATTATGTGTATATAATCTGTACCATAAATTATTGATATTGTTTTGTTATCCTTTTGGACTCTCCAAACAGCACTTTAAATGACTGTGAAAAGTAGTCCTTTACTTTGGTGAGAGTTTTGGAAGATACAAATCTTAAAATTTATCTGTTTTCCATTCTGTATTACCTTTTTAAAGTTCTTTCTTTGTCCTTCTTTAAACTCTTTTCTCTGACCTTGGAGTTCAGGGTTTTACAAATATCTTGGCATTGTCCTCTGGTTGTTAAATCTCAATGAGTCTTCTCAATTTTTTTATAATCACTTCTGGGACATTTTCTTTCATTATAACTTTAATTACCTATGCCATTCAGTTTGTTCACACTTATTATTCATAGGCTTTATACCTTTGCCTTATTCTGAAGGTTAATTTTTTTCTTGCCCATTATTGCCAGCTTATTTCATTTTTCTGTTTTAATGTGAATTTTGAGTTTCTCTTCTACTTTCTATAATTTAGTGCTAATTTTTTCTTCTTTCAGCTATGTACCTATTCTCTAGCATTGCAATCTTTGTTTTGTGTTTTATTTCAGTTGCTTTTCTTAAAAGTTTCTGTATTATTTACTTTTTTTTACCTTTTTAAAAGTCAACTTCATTAGGAATAATTTGTATACAATAAAATGTGTCCATTTTAAGTACGCAGTTCAATGTTTTGACATATAGGCCTATGGAAACACTACCCCAATCAAGAGGAGGACTGCTTCATTGCCCCAAGTCTCCTTGATCCTTTCTGTTCACCTCCTTATATTAGATCTCATCCCCACAGGACCCTGAGGCCAGTGCCCTTGTTATTCTCCACTGTGTCTCTAGCTCCTGGCACAGTGCTGACATAATAGACATAAAGTATGTGTTTACTGAATGAATCCTAATGGTGGATTCTATGATCATGGTCTCTCGGAGCTTATTTCAATCTATAGGCTGCATTCCCCCGCCCTTTTTTTAATTCTGTTTCTTTTGGCAGTTTGTTATTTTATTCTTCCACATTGATTATTGGTATTTTTTTCCTTAGGGGAATTTTTGTTATTGCCCATAATGTTTTGAAGTTCATTTATTCAGTAAATATTTATTGAGTCCTTTCTCTGTGCCAGGCACTTACATATAATGATAAACAAGAAAGTTTAAAGACTGCAAGCGGCCTTTTATTCTGGTGGGCCCTCACACTTAAGGAAGCTTTATGTTCTGTCCTTCTCTCTGTTATCTATCCAGAGTGCTTATTACCTTCATGTGGTCCTTGAACCTTCTCTCTATAGGTGCTGTGAGCCATCTTATTGTACTGCACATACATACATACCATAATCCCAAAGCTGTTGCATCAGTCTGTGAGAGAGAGCCTGAGCAAGTTCAAAGCCGAGGGGTTAGAGAAAGTGGAAGATAATTCGGAAGGGATGTGGATGATTGAATAAGTAAGATCTTATGCCTGACTGAATTTTAGAGAGTTATAGGAAAGGAAGGAACTTAGGACAAATCTCAAGTGTCTGACTTGGGCAGTTGGCTGCATGTTAATGCTCCTACCTTTAGAAGGAGATACTGGCCTTCAGGGACAAGAAGAAGGAAGGTGGTAACTTCAGCTTTGAATGTGTTCACTGGAAAACTGTATTTTTATTGAAAGTCCAAAAGGCAAATTGGATGATAATGCATTTATACCTCAGAAGGAAGGTCTGGGCTAGCAGAGTATTGAAAGCTAGTGTCATATATAAATTAGTTGATATCTTGAACATAGACATAATTATTGGCAGAGATTTGAATAAAAAGTCCACATGTAGGCCCTAAAGAACACAGTGTGTAAGGAGCAGAGTACCCACAACACAGTCTAAGAGGGAGTGGCTAGTGGATCCAGAGACCAAGAGGAGAAACAATGGTGATCCCCTGGTCCAGCAAATATAGATACCTCAGAAGATTGTGAATGATGAGGCTGAGTATATCCCAGAGGTAGATTAACGCACAAGGCATTCCATCCCCAGCATTAAAACAAATGCAAATCATTTAAGTCATTGTAAAAAATGTTGAGGTTTAAAGCTCTTCTTTTTATTAAAAATGGTAATTTGAGGGGTTACTTTTAGTTGGTGGTCTTTGTATGCAATGAGTGTCCTTTATATAAGCCTTGATGCATCTTTGAGACTTGGCCTCCGGAAGTAAACAGATCAGATCCATAGAAGCATGGGATATGATGTAGTCAGATGGTATGAAGCATAATCCAAGAAAACATACCAGCCCTCCCTTTTCTGCCCAGGGAGCATGCTAGAATTAAGCAGTTTCCTTCTAGTGACTGCAAAGAAGCACAAGTCCTTCCAAGCAGCAGACGGTAAATAACATTGTGCCCCGAGGAGGCCAGAATTAAAGGTTGAGCTGTTTGGTTACTGGAATATTTGACTTTTACTTGGGGCTGCAGAGGAGCAAGAAGAGGGACCATGTGTTTATGTGTTGGGTAAGCAGAGGAGCCACCACCTTTTGGGATGCTGATGAAGAATGACAGAAACAAGAAGCATTGCATTAGCTAGTCATATCACACTTTGGATGCTAAAGCAGATGTGAGTTTCCAAGTGCTAGAGGCTGTGATTATGGCCTGCATTTGGTCCCCAGTAATTCTGGGAGGGGAAAGTGAAGCAAGACCTCAAGTGCAAAGAACTGTTTGGTTACTGCCTGCTGTGTTGCCTTGCGCACTAGGAAATTGGAGTGAGTGGAAGAATCTCAGAAAGGAGTTTTGTTCTTGCAATGGCAAAAGGACAGCCAGTTAGGAAAACCTGTGGACATTTGAGATTTGCTGACCAAGTGAGGGGTTAAGGCTGGGGTGGAAAAGTAAAGCCCAGTGGGAATCTCCAGCTCAAAGCACCAAGAGGGCAGGTGGTAGCAGTGTTGGTGTAGGCAACTCCGCCCTTCTCCTCCTGTGGAAGTGTCTGCTTCCTTCTGTTTGTTCCCTTGCCCTTTCTCTGTTCGTTTTTCGTCTTTGTTTGTTTGTTTGTTCTGTTCTATTTTTGTTTTTGCAATGCTAGTGATTTCAGTCAGGACAGACTAAAATGAACTATGAATGACCTTTGACACATGGGTGGACTATACCACATGCATGTATTTAATATGTTATATTTCATGACTTATTTCAAACAGTGTCTAACTTGTATTAGGATCATCCACTGCAGGGCATTACATAGCAGCTAACCCTTTTCATTAGAGCATCTGCACATTTTTCTTTTAAATGTTCTTGCTCAGTGATATAGTCAAGAGGCTTATAGCCAGAATGCATTTGAGGATAAATGGTTTATCTTAATAGCTGGCAAAAATAGGGCAAATAATATAAACCAGGGCAGGATCGGGATTGAACTAGCTGGTGGCTAGCCCTCTCCCATAAAATGTGAGGGTTTACCCAGATTCACTTTTACAAAATTATTATCATTTGAAATATAATTGAAACTGAGAAATTAACTGTTTGTGCAGTATTTGCTATTTGGTTCTGAGCCAGTGTCTTAGGGCAAAGAATAATATCCTGTGTGTTAAATGATGCAGGAGGAAGCAGAGCTAAAAAGAGAGGAGGGGCCTTTGCCTCATTCGTTTCAAAGGTATATCCAGAGTTTGAACCACTTGAGTGCTTTAGAAATGTTTAATTCCAGGATCTAGAGCTGCATTTCTATAGGTAACGACTTTGGAGAATTGAGGAAACAAATAAGAACATTCAGCAGGATATTCTGAATTGTGGAAAGCAGTAACAGGGAGAGCAGTGTCTAAAATTGGGGTCCCTGATATGACTTTATGACTGTGCATACTTTACCTGGGAAAGTTTCTGTGCAAAGGTGCAGGATGCCTAGCTGCTGTGATAATGCCCTCCATGAGGAGGCTCTCTGCTAGAGTCTTATCAGCCTCAACCTTTGATCTCAGGCACACAGCTCCTGAGAATAAAGGAACTTTTTGCTAGACAACCACAATGTTTCACCAGCTCTGCAACTCCTGAACCTGCCTGCTCCTTTAAACAGTGGACTTTCTTGAGAGCTACACAAAGCTTCTAACATCGCACATTGCCACTGCAATGTGTAACTGAGGAATAAGCTACACAATGTTCATGAATACAAAGATTAATACTTACATAGTCTTTAATCTTGATTAAAGACATGTATATAATAAAGATTGCTGGTGTAAGTCTTCAGACCTGCTTCTCCAACAGAGAGCAGCGCTCCACCCAATCCCAGCTGTTTATCTTCAAGATCTCTGAACATAAGACTTTATTCTTTCAATCTCCCATCACCCCCTCATCAGAACCTGCTAGTTCAGCCGTGCTGTTTACAGCATTAAATTCTCAACCCTGACATCAATTGGTATAAATTGTGAGAGTCTTAAGCTATTTTCCAATTTTCTTGGCCTTTGGAGAGCTTGTTTTTCTATTCCTTGGGATGCTTCTTTTCTTTTTACCTATTCTGAACTAATCACTAGCTTCTTGAAAAATGAGTGTAGTGATGATTACCATTACCCATATTTTACAAGAAACCCATGCAGCATCCAGAATAAATAATTAAAACAAGGGAAAAGGGGCTGGGGGGTGTACTTGGTATGTACGAGGCCCTGGGTTCCCTAAGGGGGAAAAAAAAGGATGACTCCCAGAGGTGAACTTACGTTATAAAAACAATGTTCCATGTGAATCACAATGTTAGTATTGAATTATTTTGTCCCTTTTTCCACTTCCATCATCATAAAAAAGAAGTTTCTTTTGAAGAGTGTAGGTGTGAGGAAGAAGAAATACTGTGTTAAATTACGCTATGCAAGAAAGGGCTTCAGAAATTGGCCGTTAACCTCCTTATTAGACCAAACTAGAATGTTGTTAGATTAGAAGCTCCACATGACAGGACTCTCTTATTTAATAATATTCTACTAGTAAGGTTTTCCATTGTTGTTTAGCAGCCAGTATTATGTGGATTCCCTTTCCAATCATAGTAGTCCCTGAGATCAATACTGAACATTTAGGAGCCTCTTTACAAATTCTCTAGCTGGTTATCAAGGGGTTAAGATCAGAGTTTCAATGGTATCTTCCATTTTGAAAGTGCAAGTTCCTAAACTGCCTTTCTTCTTGTGGTTCCTAATGTTACAAGGTTTAGCTTTACTCTCACTTTTAAATGGGTTTAAAAAAAAAAAAAAAAAACTGCCATTTGGGTCTCGGTTTTTTGTTCGTTTGTTTTTGGTACTGGGGATTGAATCCAGGGACACTGTACCACTGAGCCACAGCCCCAGTCCTTTTTATTATTATTTTTATTTATTTTTATGTGTTGCTGAGGATGAAACCCAGTGCTTCAAATGTGGTTGGCAGGTGCTCTACCACTGAGCCATAGCCCCAGCCCCTTATTTTTTATTTTGAGACAGGTTCTCAGCAAGTGCTTAGGGACTAGCTAAGTTGCGGAAGCTGCCTTTGAACTTGTGATCCTGCCTCAGTCTCCCAAGCTGCTGGGATTACAAGTCCATGCCATGTGCACAGCTCATTTACATTGTTAGTATAAAATTTATTTTTTAGAAAAATGTGTCTAGGCCTGGGGTT
The DNA here is from genome assembly GCF_001458135.2 of Marmota marmota marmota. Taxonomy (NCBI): domain Eukaryota; kingdom Metazoa; phylum Chordata; class Mammalia; order Rodentia; family Sciuridae; genus Marmota; species Marmota marmota. The sequence goes on along the minus strand of NW_025999913.1, from coordinate 2,172,608 downwards.
GTAGCTCAGCAGTAGAGCACTCATCTCATATATGTGAGGCACTGGGTTCAGTCCTCATGTAAAAATATATAAATAAAAATAAAAGGCATTGTGCACATCTACATCTAAAAATATTATAGAGATATTAAAAAAAGAAAAAGAAAAATGTGTCTAAACAAACTTTGTATTCTCTAAAATAAGATTTCCCAGTATATATGCATCTCCTAGACCTCACCTTCAATCCCCCAGAGACTTTGATACTTACTTTTTCACCTTTCTTTGCATCTATTTACATTCTTTTATTGCTGAATATTACCAATGGTAACACACATATTCTTTTCCTGGTTCTTAAAGCTAAAAATCAAGAGTGATTTGAGATGGAAACAATGTCTGGTGTGTGCAACTCAGGCTGCTTTTCCTTAGTCTCTTGTCTTCCAATTCAAAGTAGATGGGGAGTGCATAGGGGTTAAGGCTGTGGTTCTCTGAGAGTCTGATTAAGACTGTTGATTCTTCTCTGGCTAACTATCAAGAGCACTCTACTTTCTGAACACACACTCTGGTGTGCCCCTAAAGATATGAGACAAAGGTGAGGCCATACATGAGGAGAGGGAAATACTAATTGCATTAAGGTATAATTAGAATAGTAATCAGAATGGCTTTCATTTATTGAGTCTTTCTAGGTTCCAGGCTTTTTGCCAAAATCCAGTCTCACATAATAATGCTTAATCCTACTAGCTGTACTGAGCAGTATTATGTGTCTCTGGCAGATGAGGAAACATGGCCTTATGTTAAGAAGCTTTCCCAAGCTGATGTGAATAGCAGGAGCTGGAGCAAACATACAAACTCAAGTCTGTCTGGGTTTATCTGGCTTGGGGTGGGAGATATGTTTGTGCAGATAGAGGACCTCTCGTGAAGAAAAGCCTTTTTGGCATAATCCTTCACTTTCAGCTGGGGTAGGATCCTGATATGGATTGCAGCCTTACATTTTAGGTTACAAAAAGAAAAGTAGAGGCCAAAAAAGGGATCAGGGATTGGGAAAGCTGATCACTAGCTCAGCATATTCAGCATACAAACACACACAGTGCATCGTTTAACCTCTGAATTCTTGGTTTGTCTCTGTACAATAAAGGTTCAATTATCCATGTTAATGGAGGGAAGCCAATCGTGAATAACTCTAAAGAGCCAGTAATCTAAAGAGCATTTATGTAGCAGTTTGCCATTTGTATGTGACTTCTTTAAGGTAGATTTATTTTTCTAAATTCATTTGCTTAGTCATCCCGAATAGTAATACATTGACCTATCCCATGAGCAAAAATCAAAGTGAATTATCTATAGGGGAATATTGGACACTTAATTCTAGAGGAAAGCTTTTAAATTTAAACATCCTCAGACATACTGACAACTTTTCTTCTTCTTTTTTTTTTTTTTTTTTTCTCAATTCATTTAGAATGTATGCTGTCAGGAGGATAAGAGATGCCTTCAGAGAAAATAAAAATGTAAAGGATCCTGTAGAAATTCAAAACCTAGTGAATAAAGCCAAAAGAGACCTTGAAATAATTCGTCGACAGGTAAGATGGTTCAGTATACTGTTTTCATTAAAAGCCTTCAGCTCTGACATTTCCCCCTTGATTGGACATCACCACATTCAGGTTTATGATTTACACTGTGGGATCATGAAACTCTATCCTTTTTTTTTTTTCCCCTGTCCTCTTTTTTTCTAATACAGGCATAGAAAAACGAGCTATCATATTATCGAATTCAAGGACAAAATAAAAGCATTAGCTTTTCAAAATTTTCAGGGACTGCATCCTTCTGGAAAATTAAACTCTCATAAACTAAACGTTGGAAGTGTGATAAATTTCAATATAATAACTTTTTTAAAATTAAAAGTCTTTGTAAGATATATTATAGATATATATGTGAACTTATGTCAGGGTATAAACATCTCCTTTTCTAGTATTTATCATTATAATTCATGATGAATAGAATAGATGATGAACCTGAATTACGTTGCCAGATGGAAGGTGCATCTGCAGGTGCACAAGGTATGGAGCACAACTGGTGGGGGTGCAGACCCCATAAAAGACCCTGGAAGGTGTTTTTGTTTTCATTTTGTACAAGATCCAGGGATCAACTTGCAAGGATTGCTTTTTTAGAAAATTTAATGAGGTGGGTGGAGCACTTATGGTAGCCTGTCTTCTCAGGAACTATTAGAGAGTCAAAGGTTAAAGTAGCCTTCTATTGACTGATTTTCTCAACCTGTAATAAAATTGCCCTTTTCACTGGTTTTCTTTAATTTAGCAATAGTCACACCATAAATCTCTTCGTTTTCACCCCTACTTCTCTCTTACTTGTGGTAAATGTGTTTATACAGTGTATGGGGGAACACATTACCATTTTCTTAAGTTCTGCTAGTGTTTTAGAAAGTGTTTGGCTGACGTTTCATCAGACTCTTCCCTTTCCTTGACCCTTCTTCATGCATAACTCAAAATAGAATTCAAATAAGCAAGAGTAAAAAAATATAGTTTTCATTTTATGACAAGATTAAGTCTGGTTCTGTTGGCTTCATAATGGAACAATCCCTTCTGGAATAACATTTCAGATTCTGGTAGTTCTCCTTGATGTCTGCAGTTATCTAGCATTGGAATAACTTTGCCACATTCAAACAAGTATGGGAAATGATCATTAACTAAAGGCATGAAAAGATAATAGGGTAGTTAGAAAAAGACTGATCTGCACATTTATGTGTACTTTGAGAATGGCAGATAAGTGAGTCGCCAATTGGAAAACTCTAGAACGATGGTATTTTCCAGTCACCAGCAGTTCAATTTCATGGGATCCTTTAGCAGTAAAATTTAGGAAAACAAGCAGCCTGAGTCTCTATTTTACATAAACTCAGAAAGATTCAGTTCTTTGGCACTTTCTCTGTATAGAAATTGGCAAGCATTTCCAAAACAGACTGGTTTTATCTTTAGTCTAAAATTACTTAGAATATAAACTGCTTAAAAGAGGGGGCCTGTAAATAATCTGTGCCACCATTTCTTGTGTTATGTCTAATTGTCTGTGTCATTTTTTGGTTTGAAAAGCTTTCTTTTTCTTTCAAAACAAACGAACAAAAAAAAGAGTTATAGCCCAGTGGTAGAGCATTTGCCCCAGCATGCAGGAAACCCTGGTTCTATCCCCAGCACTGGGGGAGGAAAAAAAAGATTGTGGCCATCATCCAACATCCCCAGTGAATCCACACTGAAAACAGATGGAAACATTATTGCAGCAGCTAGAGAGTGAGTAGAGTGAGGGTGCCCTCCCCAGGACAGCGGGGCGACTGCACCTTCCTGATACACTGCCTAACTTGCAGGCCCAGGGTTTCCAGAGTGACCTTCTAGGAGCAAGGTACCACTTTCTCATAGAAGCCCTCATTCTATGGGAGAACTACTTAGCCAGTTAGACTTCAGCTGGTGGGTAGTTTTCTACTCACTTCCCATTCACGTCAAGTCTTGTAACTGCAAATTTTACCACAGTTAGTGTATGGGATATGGTAGATTTCCTGAGACACCTCACTGCGAGCTGGACCAAAGGCAAAGGTATGTTGTTTAATGTCCTTGCTGCTGACTTCTGTAGTTATCTTCTAACTTGCTTCACTGTTTCCCCTGCTGTGTTCTGTTCATAAATAGCAAGAATGATCTTTAAAAAAAAAAATAATAGAATCTGATCACTTCATTCTCCTGCTCGGCCCCTTTAGGGCCTTCATAGCACCTTGACAAGAAAAACTGAACTCTTTGTGAAATCTTCTGAGGCCCTGCATTACTCTGGTCTCTCTCCCTCCCTCACACAGTGTCCATTATCTTCTTGTTGGCCCTGGTGCACACCCAGCTCATCCCTTCTCAACCTTCTTCAGAGGTTCTTCACCTGAAGGAGACACTCCCGAGACTCTTGCCTGGCTCTCCCTGACCACACTATCTTAATTAAACAGCTGCCCTCTCGTGCCCTGCATCACTTTTCCTAACAGCACTTATCTATACCTAAAACACTAGTGCTCGTTGCCTTATCCATTTTCTCCCTTCCCCAAGAGACAGTAGCAGGTGTAAGGAAGGGATCTAAGGGTCTGGTGAGCAAAAACATGTGCTGTGAGGCTTGTGTTCCAGTCCTGACTCAGCTATTTGACCTTGAGCAAAATATTTGATTTCTTAGTGCCTAATAAAAAAAACAAATAAGGATAGGGAATTGTGGTAAGGATCAAATAGGTTAATGTATGAAAAGCCTAATGTATGAAAAGCCCTAAAATGATATTGGTGGCACATAGTACACTTTGCAAGTATTTGCTATGATTACTCTACAATCTCTAGAACTGCAAAGTGCTGGATGCTCAAGGGAGTACAGGCAGGGTTGTCCTGAGGTCATATACTTCAGTCAGAGGGGCTGTGCCACCAAAGACCTGGTGTCTTTTTGGCCACTTAGTCCCTCCTGGAGGAATAAACTGACAGGGAAACAGAAATCTCTTGAGGATCCTGACCTATCACCTTCAGGAGCTGTGATTTTCTTCCTTTCAAGCCCCTCCTCTGCTGGAGCTTTTGGACCAATCCCAGCTTTACATTTCTGTAAACAGGAAACCAGCAGCCACTGTCCAGCTACCACACTCCTACATCATCAAAGCAGTAGTCGGAAATCCTCCATCTTCTGTACTTAAACCGCCCTCTTTGCTTTCTCCTTGTGCTTTAAAGTACAGCTTCTTCAGTCCCTTGACTCATCTCTGGTGTGTGAAACCACCATAACCTGGTACAGTGGTGTAGTTTTTGTTTTGTTTTGGGTTTGTTTTTGTTTTTGTTTTTTATGGTACTGGAGCTTGAACCCAGGGGCACTATACTGCCACTGAGCTACATCCACATTTCTTTTGAATCAGGGTCTCTGTACATTGCACAGGCTATCCTTGAATTTGCAATTCTCTTGCCTCAGCCTCCCAAATAACGGGATTATAGGTATGTACCACCATGCCTGGTAATTTTTGCTGTTTTTAAAGAAGTCTCTGAACAAAAACATTCTTCTGGTTTTCTGGGTAGAGAAGCTCAGGTTCAGGAAAAATGGATGCCACAAGAGCTCAAATCTTCTAATTCCTTGGAGCACATTCAGAAGTTCAAGGTCACAAGTTCCTAAGTTAGTAAAAGTTGAAGGATAAAGTTATTTTTAAGCCATCCTCCCATTTTTTTTCCCCAAGATATTTAAGAACCTCATCAATGGAGCTTAATCTCTCCTCAGAGGTCATTCATGCTTCCTTCATATCCCTAATGTGCAAGATGGTAAGTCTGCATCGGCTGCCCTGAGGAGTTCTAGATAGCATCAGTATTTCTTGGGAGCCTTTGCACAGCTCCTAAAAATTACTCTCATTTCACGATATGGCTAGCTGGTTTTCTTTCCTAGTGAGCAAGTCGGCCTTCTTTTGCTTTTCTCCATACTTAGGACCAAACATGTACTTGTTCTTTCCTTGATGTTCTTGGACATTACAGTCTGATATGTCAGTAGCAAATCTGTTCCAGTTACATGCATCATATCCCAGTAGACCAGTAGAGACATTCTTCTACCTTTCCATAAGCTGCTATTATTTCCACAAAAAAAATGGTTCTGGAAAAACAGGCTGACCCTGTCAGCATTTATGGGTTTTCCCCTCTGCTGAAAGCAAATTCTGGACTAGCCCCTGCTAAACCTAGATTCCCTATCTGTTCTCCAGCTGTGATCAAAAGGGTTGGGAGCCCTTTTGTATATGGGCCAAATGAGGACAGACAGTAACTTGACTGTGTGTGGTTAGGCAAATAGATCTTGAGCAGTCTAGGCAGTCTAGGAACAAAGAAGTACCTAGTTGGTGTCTCCCTGAGACGGGAAGCAAGGCTTTGTAGGTCTTCCACATCAGACAGAGAAGCAAGGAAGCCAGCCAGATCTTGTCTTTATCCTTTGTTCAGCTTCATTGTCTAGGAGTATTCCTTCTGTTTACAGGCATTAGTTAGAATTGCTGTGAGTTGAGTTAATTACCCCAATTCATTACAGCCCTGCAGTTTGCCACTTCTCTTTGGGTTTTTTGCTTGTTTTTGTTTTTAACACTTCTTGGTTTTTTTAACCACCATAGTGTACCTATGTGTCACTACTTCAGTACCTTGCTCCTCTAAGTGTCTTCAGAACAACTGCAGCATGTAACATAACTGGGCAAAAGTTTAAGTGCATTTATAGTTATCTGATGCCACTAGGGGTCATAAAAGTGAAATGACCCTTCAGTTCTTCCAGGTTCTCAAATAGTAGCAAACCTAGTGTAACCGAAGTTGTTTTGTGTGCCAGAGGTGGACAGAGTGTACTTCATAGACCATTTTCATAGTATGGTCAGCCAGGTGAATCCATAAACTTTAGAAAAGAAAAAATCTTCTGTATGAAAAGGTTCCTGGCCAATATGTAGGCTAGTGAATTTAGCACTGTTTATATCCAAATAATATTTGATTACACTACCAAAGACAAGAGGCTACTAAGATATGTGTTTGATAGAAAATAGAAAGGACTCTATCCTGCAAAACAAGGTTCTCTCTTACCCAAGTATTTGGATGAAGAAATATATTGTTATTGTTACATGTGATTATACAGTGGGAAGAGAAACTGGTTATGTTCTGATTCTGTGCCAGGGTTTTGGCATGATAGCAATCGTCACTAGTTTTCCAATGGTCACTATTTTCTACTGCAGTGGCTATTCTGAAGCTAGTGCTTTCTGTAATTAAGCAACTCAAGGAGGTATTAGGTTCAGAATTATGAACCTGTAGTTGTAAGCGATCAAAAGCAGTACAGCCATTTAAAATACGGGGGATGGGGTGGATATTATTACATGTATCATGGATTTTTGTTTTGTTTTGTTTTCGTTTTTGTACTGTGGATTGAACCCAGCGGTGCTGTACCACTGAGTTATGTCCCTAGTCCTTTGTTAAACTTGGGAACCTCCTGCCTTCGCATGGCTGGGATTTCATGTGTGCGCCACTACACCCCGCATGACAAAGATTTTTGTTAAAATGAGTTTGCGTATGCGTGAGCTGAACCATTTCAGTGTTTCTCAGCTTATTACTTAATTATTTTTGTAGATAGCTAAAAGCAAAATCATTTGTCCAGTTTATTTTCAGTGGTGATAGGTGAGAGTCTCTGAAACCATATGTGTTTTTACTTTTATTTGGTGTTTTATAGTTAGTCTTTAAAAGACCATTCAAGAGAAGGGTTCACCAGTAGTTCTCTGAATATGCTGCTGTGAAATGAGAAGCTGGTGAACAGTGACCTCCTTCTAGCCCCATCAGTCACTTCAGTACCTTAGATGGTGGTTAAAGCCTGTCAAAAGTGCGGCCCGGGTTCTATCCTCAGCACCACGTACAAAGATGTTGTGTCCACCGATAACTAAAAGGATAAATATTAAAATTCTGTCTCTCTCTCTCTCTCCCTCTCTCACTCTCTCTTAAAAAAAAAAAAAAAAAAAATGCTGTGTTCCCCACTGTTCTTGTCCTTTTCAAACAACCTGGGAAAATGTATGTTTTTTTAGGTCCTGTAGGGAAAATAGAGAGTGCACTCTCTCTCCACATGCATACATTTAATGTAAGTACCATTTTGATAGTTTGGGGACATTTCCAAAATATATTTGGCCATTGTTTTGATGGAATATAAAGGAAAGTTAATTTCTATGTTACGGCACCTAAAACACATGAAAATAATTATATGCTATTCACAAAAGGTAGAGGCACCCCACATGTCTATTGACAGATGAATGGATAAACAAGATGTGTTCCATACTTAAAGCGAAATATCACTCAACTTAAAAATGAAAGAGATCTTGTTACATGCTAACCACAGATGAACCTTGAGGGCATTATGCTAAGTGAAATAAGCCAAAAACAAAAAGACGAATCTTGTGTGGTTCCACTTAAAATGAGGTATCCAAAGTTGTCAGATTCATACAAGCGGAAAGTAGAAGGATGGTTACCAGGGACTGGAGGGAAAGGGGAAGTTGCTCAGAGGATACAGAATTTCAGTTTCAGTAGATGGAAAAGTTCTAGAGATTTGTTTCACAAAAATGTGAATATATTTAACAGTATTAAAAATGGTTAAGATTAGAAAGAAAGAAAAAAATAGAAGGGAGATCAGCAGAGTAGAAGAAGGGGATAGAAGGCGAGGGCCTGGGCACGTACTGGGGAACACATTAGCTTGTCCATGTGCAGATTGCACAACATCTCCCACCTTTTTATACCACATTTCATAACACAATCATCGCAGATTTTATGCCAAACTATATTACGAAAAAGTGGGGTGAGACCATTGTGTGAAGCTTCAAAACAAAAAAAAAAAAGAACTGTGCCAGTATTATTTAAAAATTTTTCATTGCTAAACTGGTATAATATCAGAATATGCCTGAATATACATCCAAATTGAATAGTCTGAATATGAACATCATTTTCTTGTGGTGGTTAAAGCAACATTTTCCCAGTCTGGAAAAAAAAAAAAAAAGAGTTAACACTTTAGTTGTTACTGGTTTGTGCATTATAAATGAAATATTACACTTGATAAAATTTACTAGAGTGTTGCAAATTATGGACTTAACAAAACTTAATCTTCTATGTTGATTTTGCACTACTATTGTTATTTTCTTTATCTGATGTGCCAGCTTCAGCACCATTCATAAGAGATATGTTCTAAGAAAAAAAAGAGAGAGATGTTACTGTTAGTACTGCAGTGCTGTAATAAAACCACACCAGTCAGCTTTCAGAAATATACACACAGTGCCCATGCCTTGAGAATTCTAGGCTGTAGTTCACAGTGCCCTAGAAGACAAATGAACATCCACATGCCACTGATGAATACATTTATATTCTGGTTACCTTTTAAGCAACATGAGGAACAGAATTATATCATGTGACAATTATGCAATAAAGGTTATAAACCAATTTTTGGACTGAGCAAACAGGATGCAACAGTTATGCCATGGTGACTATTATGTGGTGAAATACGGTATAATTATAGTGCACTAATTGTGATATAATTCGGATCAGAAGAATAGAACAAGCACATGGGGGAGGGAGGAGAAGAAGGAAAAGGAAAGTGATGGCAAATCATATTGATTAAATTACATGTGCGTATAAATATGGCATAATGCATCCCAGGATTGTGTATAATTATAATGTATCAATAAAAAAATAAAAAGACCAATGACTGAGATGATGAAATCTGTATGATTTTTTTCACAGCTAAAAATATCCCTAGCTAGATGTGGTACATGCCTGTGATTCCAGCTACTCAGTAGGTTGAGGCAAGAGGATGAAAAATTCAAGCCCAGCTTCAGAAACTTAGTTGAGACTCTGTCTCAAAATTAAAGGACTAGGGAGCATGCTCAGTGAAATAAGCCAGACTTAAAGTCAAGGGTTGAATTTTTTTCTCTCAAATGTGGAAGCTAGAAACAGAATGAAATTAAGGGGATCTTGCAAAAATAAAAGGGAGATCAGTAGAGTAGAAAAGGGGCCAAGGGGAAAGAACTGGGGAATGAAGTTAACCAAATTATACTAGATGCATGATAAACACACCCAATGCATTCCAATTTTATATATAACTATAATGCAATAAACAAATAGAAGGAGGATCAATAGAGTAGAGGAAGGGGACCAGGGCAAGGGAAGAGGGCAGTATTGGGGATTGAAATGGTGAAAACTCTTGATAAATGCATTTATGAGTATGTCAAAAGGAACCCTTCTATTACATATAACTATAATGCACAAAAAAAAATTTTTTTTTAAACAAAGCGGGTTAGCCACTTGATTATTCAGCACTGGGAGCTGAAATTACAGTGAATTCAGTCCAATGAGGATAAGCCAAATTTTAAAAGTGTGGGTAACTTAGTAGTAAAAGCATCTGCAGTTTCAATCCCCAGTACCAAGAGGGGGAAAAAAAAAAGATCCCTTTTCCCAAAATGAATTATAACTTGTCACGTTTTTTTTTTTAATTGGGAAGAGTAAAATTAGATGCTTCATGTACTAGTATTTGAGGGTAGGAGACTTAAGTCTTGAAGCTTGAACTAGTGAATTTTTACGTGTGAGTCTTTAGTTTTCTTGTTGGGAAAAGTCAAAGGGTTATACTCTAATTTTTAAAGCTACTTCCAGTTCTAAAATCTGGGGTTCAACATTCTCATAAATATTTGTCCCCTTTTTCTCCTCTATGCAGAAACTACTGATGCTTTTCAAATAAATTACTCTGTGCCCAGTTTTTCTTGACCATATTTTACCAAGAACTTAACTATATAGGGTTTTGGCTATTATAGATGAGCAAAGTTGTATGCCAGCATTTATACTATCATAGATTCCAAAAATTTGTCTTAGTACAACACTTCAGCTACCAGGAAATTCAAGAAATTGCATTATTTCTCTCGTGTTCCTGGCACTTCCTCTGTTAGCCTTCTTCATTCCTGGTAGGCAATATGTTACCAGTACTAGAGCAGATCATCTTCTGATCAGAGCATTTTCTTCTCAAAATGAATAGTAGTTGAAGAACAGTAATGTGATAACTTACAGGCAAGAGAAAGATTAAAATGCTTTCCTGGGCCCCATGTGAATGCTAGTACTCATTTCTTCTTCGTTGAACTTCTCCCTGTTCCCTGGCTGACTTCTGAGCAACCTTCAACACACTTCACTAAATCAGTCAAAGACATTGTGTGTCTTGCAGTTTCATACCTGTGATACCTTTCCCTTGAGATTGTTTGAGTACCTACTCTGTGCCATGTAATTATGAATTGACTTGATAAGCTCTTGGGAGACAGGATTGGGATGGAATTGAGAGTTCTGCAAGAACCTTGTAGAAGTTTTTTCTCATTTTGGCTCTTCTAGGTTCTAGATCCCTTTTACTCTCTCATCTAATAGACCAGAAACAGAGTTTAGAAGCCAGTCTTAGCAGCATTCTCCTCTGTGCCTACATAGATCAACTAAGATTAAACCAAAGGACCAGTCTACGTATTTAAGAGGTAATAGTAAACAATTAGAGGCAGAAGAGATGTAAATCTGTCTTGGACTTCAATAAAAATCCTCAAGGCCTAAGTTGCCCCATAATTGAGTCTATGTCTTTTCTATATATGGAGTTTTTCAATAATAATAAAAAAAAATCTCCTAGCTCTCTCTCAAAATTTTTAAGGAAACAGAGCTTTGAGAATGGTTGTTAGTTGCATAGCTTGGACTGTGTGTGACCTTTGGGGTTTTGTTTTTTGGTTTTTGGTTTTTTGGGTTTTGGGTTTTTTGTTTTTGTTTTTTGAGGGGGGGTATTGCTTTTTAAATTTAAAAATTATTATTATTATTAATATTATTATTATTGTTATTATTATACTGGGGGTTGAACCCAGGGGTGCTCTACCGCTGAGCTACATTCTCACCCCTTTTGTTTTGTTTTGAGACAAAATCTCAGTAAGTTGCTGAGGCTAGCCTTGAATTTTCAGTCTTCATGCCTCAGCCTCCTGAGTCACTTGGATTGCAGGTATGTGCCACCACACCCAGGCTGACATTCATTTTTTTAGTCTGTTCAATATGTAGTTCCACTGCAGCTATGAAAAGACCTCTTCTTACTAGAATTTAATTCCCTTCCTCTCAATACTGAAATGTAGGGTAACAGCATTTCTACAGTTGGTAATTCTATAGAAAGGATACTTCTCATTTGATTGGAAATCGTCTATTAAATTTGTTTATTTCCTCCAAGGTTGTGCATAAAATAAGTTTCTATTTCTTTTCTAGAAGATACCAGTCTTTACATCTGTATCTTTCATATACAAAATACTCTTTTTTTTTTTTTTTTTTTTTAAGGTACTAGAGATTGAACCCATCATGGTTGCGTTTCCACTGAGCTACACACCCAGCCCCCCCCCCATTTTTTTTCTTTTAATAATTGTTTTTAGTTGTAAATGGGACACAATACCTTTATTTTTATTAATTTATTTATTTTGTATGTGGTGCTGAAGATCAACCCCAGTGCCTCATGTGTTGAAGGCAAGCACTCTACCCCTGAGCTGTAACCCCAGCCCCAGCCCCCCGCCCTGTTTATATTTCGAGACAAGATCTTGCTGACTTGTTGAGGATCTCACTGAGTTGCTGAGGCTAGCCTCAAACTTGCTATCCTCCTGCCTTGGCCTGGATTACTGGGATTACAGGCATGCACTACTGCATCTGGCTACAAAACTTTTTTACTGTATTTCCATGTATAGCAGAGATCACGAAGAAAGTTACAGTGAGACTCTGTATAGAACATTTTTGCAAGGGTTTCATTGGGGAATTTTTATTATGAAATCTATCAGTCTGCCATTTCATCATGACAGACATTTTTTCTGGAAAGCTGTAAAGAACTGGTTTATTCTTCTGAAGCACACTAGAAACAGATACTACTGCATTTACTTATTTATTTTTATTTTGGGGGGTGCTCAGAATTGAACCCAGGGCCTTGCTCATGCTAGGCAAGCCCTCTGTCTTTGAGCTATACCTTCAACACCTAGATATTATCACCTCTGGCACCAAAAACTCATTGGTTTCATAGGAAAGAATCTGCAGAAGTGTTGATCTCAGCTCAGATACTGCGTTTCCTCATGAGCCGAGTGATTTGCTTATATGCCTAATTCACCATATCCATGAGGCATAGTTTTATTGTTGAGGAGGAGGATGGCGATGGCAGTGGTGGCAATGATAGATGTCAGTGTTTCTTCCTTGTACCCTGTCTATGCACAGACGCTGTACTGCACACTCAGTTTCTCTAACAGCAGCCTTATGACAAAGACACTATTATCCTCATTTTGTAAGTGAGGAATTCAGATGAGGCATGTTTGAGGAATTCTCCAAGGATGCACAGTTAGGAGAATGGTGGGCCCGCATCTACTCGCACTTGTGAGCTGCTCTCAGAAGCAGGGTCATACTCTGGGTGGCCTCATCTTGACAGAGGCAAACAGGAGCCTGAAGATGAGAGAAGGCAGCAAGATGAGCGTTTCTTTTTTCTGAGTGTTCATTTAGAACTCTTATTAGAGGTAGCAGCTTACCCTTTGCAGGCGCATGAATAGTGTGATTTCTAGAGGCCAAGCTCCTTTATCCTTTCTCAAAAAAACTCTTGCTATCAAGAGAAAATAAAACCACGCTCGGAAAATCTTAAAGTTCAGCCACCTTATTTAAGAAGTCTTTGCTCAGAATCTCCCCGTAGATCTGAAGGCTGCAGCTCCAATTGTGCTTTTCCTGACAGGCTATCATCGAGTACCTTTCAATGGAAACCTTTTGATGCCCCGTTGCTTGGCTTGTCCTTTCAAGTAATCGGAGTTGACTCCAGTCACACTTATGCAGAGACAAAGGAGCAGTGTCACATATTTAGGAAGGCGGTAAAAGGGGCTCCCCTTGTTTACCTTAATTTGTGCTTCAGCCCTGGGTCCTTAGAGATGGCGTGGAGGCAGTGACCTCCATGCCAGAGTGTACATGAGGAGATGGACTAATTTCCTGAGCACTTGGTGTCTACAGTTGAATTTTCTGTTCGGACTGGATAGATTTTCACCTGTATACATGCGCAGCAGAGTTTCCTACATAATATTTGGGAAGCTTTTTCTACTTTATACATCTCTCAGTGTAAAAAGCTGTGTGTGTTTTTTATTCTTTTTTTGCCTTGTTTGATTGCATTTTGCCCCTCAGATGTAATAGGAATGGTAGGTGAAAAAAGAAAAACATTTTGAGCAAGAAAAGTTTAAACACTTTTCAGTAGCTCTCCGTGCTTGGTCCTGATATATGATCTTTCTAAAATCATAATCACTGAGGTCTACTACTAAAGGCAAAGGAATACCATCCCTCCACCCCAACCTGCAGGGCTGGGAGTCAAACCTGGGGTTTCATGCATGCTATGCAAGCACCATGCCACTGAGCTGCACCCCCGGCCCTACCATTCTTAAGTTAATTTTGTACTTGGTATGTTATTGAAATACCAGTGGCAAGTGAACCTTCAAAATTTTTTTGTCTTCCCCAGTCTGGTAATTAAGGCTGTCATTTCCTAGATTGGTCAGTTATGAATAATGAAAGAACCCTAAAAATTCTATTGTGATCTTAGTTTTATCAAATAATGCCAGCATAGAATTAAATCAATATTTTAAGTATTTTCCGTTTCTCAGCATTTTCACTTCACAAAGCCCAAGAAATACTTCTCTCCCTCCACTCCCACCCATCTCACCTCCTCAGTGGAGTGAAAATAGCAGCAACCCACAGGTCAGAAGGATTTTCCTTCAAAACCCACCACAGATTAGCAGCAGCCAGGAACTCCATGGCCCTCTAGGCCTCACCTGTAAAAAGTAAGGAATTGGGCACATCGATTTCTAGTAGGATCCCTAATAGACAGGAATTGTTTCTTGAATCCACTGTATCCACTGCCTTCTGAGATTGGACTTGGGTGTCTGTCAGCAGGTTATTCTATTTTGCACATAAGTCAGGGCTTTCCAGAACTGCCTACACCAACGTGGGCATGCCAGACAGGCTCAAAAAGTACTCATTCACTGGCTGCCAGCCAACATGGCAGCTTCTTCCTATGGGTCAGGAGAAGTTTGCTCCATGGACCTCAAAGGTCCTTTTCAGGCCTGATGTTCTCCAATTCTGAAAGTGAATAATAATGCTTCTTAAATATGCCTGGCAGTGTTGGTGAAGGGTGAGCTGTGTCACTGGCCACTTCTATCGCTGACTACTCAGGTTCACAGGCAATTTGTTGTGTTGCACTTGGGGGAGTAGCTTGGGTTACGTAATGCCGAGTTATATAATGTGGGTTTTTCACGGTCAGCCTCAGCAGCAAGGCCTAGTTGAAAAAAGCCTTTGGCTACACTTTGTGAATGCTTTTAACACTCAGTGAGGGCAGGAATGTTACAAGGATCATGGTGACTTCAGGGAGTCTGTGGGCTGTGAAGCAGGGGCTGCCCTCTCCTTCAGGTGACAGGGCGTAGATTGCTCGTTTACTAATGAGCTTTCCTTCCCCAAGATCCAGCGGAGCATCTGAGAAAGAATGGGGCTTTGAATCAGCTTCTATTAGCAGAGCCAAACTGGTATTTTGCTTTTTAAATAACTCTTAGCTGTTATTTAAAGTATATGGCTGCTTATGTTTTTCACAATGTTATTTTTCCTACCGGATATAATTTTTGAAACTCAGTTCATTTGTTTTCCTCCAAAACAATGGCCACACTTCCCTCCTGGGCAGTTTAGGAAACCATTAAGGAAGTGGCTTCTACCCATCAGTTTCTGGACCATGTGCAACCTGTTCCATGGCCCTCATACTTTATGCCCAGCCTTTGCCAGTTGCTTAATGACTATGAGCCTTTCTTCAACTGACTACAGGACCCTTGCAGGCTGGACCTTCCATACCCATTCGACCTAGCACTCTATGAGGGACACTGCACACCAATGAACCCGTTTCTCTATTCACCAACTCCTTAGAAAAAAGGCCTTCAGTTCCTTGCCTCCCCCTTTCTTGCCTGGGGAAATTTTTTCATTTTCTGGGTCACCAAAGCAATCAAATGTGACTTCACTGTATAGCATTTATCATGCTGTTTTCTGACTCATCCTTGCCCTTAGTGTATCAGCTTCTGGAAAGACAAGGCTGTTTTCTCATTTGCCATGGCTTCCCAGTGCCTCAGTTGAAGTAAGCACTCTATTACTGCTTGGTAAAGGCAAGCTGCTCGGTGGGAAGGCACAGAAAACAGAGGGTCTAACTGGAGCTCAGGGCTGGTTCTAGTTGAGGCTGTGGCTTACCCTGTGAGCAGAACCCTCATCCCTTCTGTTCACAGTATTCTAAGGTGTGAAAGTTCTGTGCTGTGGACCACTACTCTTTTTTATTTGTCCCTTTTAGTTATTCAGGATAGTAGAATGCATTTTGACATATCATACATGGGGTATAACTTCCCATTCTTGTGGTGGTACATGATGTAGAGTTACACTGTCATGTATTCATACATGAACATAGGAAAGTTATGTTTGAATCATTCTACTCTTCCATTCCCATGCCCCCTTTCTTCCCCCTATTCCCCCCTGTCCAATCTGGTGAACCTCCACTCCTCCCTCCAGCCTATTGTGAGTCACCATCCACATATCAGAGAGAACATTCAGCCTTTGGTTTTTTTGGTATTGGTTTTTTCACTTAGCATGATAATCTCCGGTTCTATCCATTTACCAGCAAATGCCATAATTTCATTCTTCTTTATAGCTGAGTAATATTCCATTTCGTATATGTACCACATTTTTTTGTCCATTCATCTGTTGAAGGGCACCTAGGTTGGTTCCATAGCTTAGCTATTATAAATTGAGCTGCCATGAACATTGATGTAGCCACGTCACTGTAGTATGCTTATTTTAAGTCCTTTGGGTATATGCTGAGGAGTGGGATAACTGGGTCAAAAGGTGGTTCCATTCCAAGTTTTCTGAGGAATCTCCATACTGCTTTCCAGAGTGGTTGCACCAACCAGCAATGTATGAGTACAGAATAGAATACACAGAGACAAACCCACATTAATGCAATTATCTCATATTAGACAAAGGTCGAAAACATACCTTGGAGAAATAGCCTCTTCAACAAATGTTGCTGAGAAAACTGGAAATCCATATGCAGCAAAATGAACCTAAACCCCTATCTCTCACCATGCACAAAACTCAACTCAAAAGTGGATCAAGGACTTAGGAATTAGACCAGAGACCCTGTGCCTAATACAGGAAAAAGTAAGCCCAAATCTTTTTTACATCGGATTAGGCCCCGAATTCCTTAACAAGACTCCCAAAGCAAAATAAATAAAATCAAGAATCAAGAAATGGGATGGATTCAAACTAAAAAGCTTCTTCTCAGAAAAAGAAACAATCAATGAGGTGAATAGAAAGCCTACAGTATGGGAACAAAGTTTTACCACATGCACATCAGCTAGAGCACTAATCTCTAGAATATATAAAGAACTCGAAAAACTGAACACCAAAAAAAACAAATAACCCAACCAATAAATGGGCCAAGGACTGAGCAGACACTTCTCAGAAGATGATATACAATTAATAAATATAGGAAACAATGTTCAACATCTCTAGCAATTAGAGAAATGCAAATCAAAACTACTCTGAGATTTCATCTCACTCCAGTCAGAATGGCCGCTATTAGGAAGACAAACAACAATAAGTGTTAGTGAGGATGTGGGGTGAGGACACACTCATACATTGCTGGTGGGACTGCAAATTGGTGCAGCCAATCTGGAAAGCAGTATGGAGATTCCTTAGAAAACTTAGAATGGAACCATCATTTAACACATCTATCCCACTTCTCAGTTTATCCCAAAGGACTTTAAAACAGCATTCTACAGTGATGCAGCCACATCAATGTTTATAGCAGCACAATTCACAATCACTAGATTGTGGAACCAACTTAGATGCCCTTCAATAGATGTAGTATGGATAAAGAAAATATGGTATGTATACACAATGGAATGTTACTCAGCATTAAAAGAGAATAAAATCATGGCATTTTCAGGTAAATGGATGGAGTTGGAGAATACAATGCTAAGTAAAGTGAGCCAACTACTAAAAAACAAATGCTGAATGTTTTCTCTGATATGTGGATGCTAGTCCATAATGGGGACATGGGGGAGCATGGGAGGAATAGAGGAACTTTGGATAGGGCAAAGGTGGGGGAGGGGAAGGGAGAGGGCTGCCATTTGAAACCCTGTGGATTTAGGAACAGCTGTAAAGCTGCTCTGGGAAGTTTGGGTGGCCATGCAACTTCACAGAAGAAATACAAATGGTCAATAAATATATGAAAAAATGTTCAACATCACTAGCAGTTAGAGAAATGCAAATTAAAACTACATTAAGAGTTCATCTCCCTCCAGTCAGAATGGCAGTTATCAAGAATACAAATGACAATAAATGTTGGCAAGAATGTGGGGGGAAAGGTCCACTTAATATTTTTGTGAACACCAAGTGAGATTGTGTCTATCAGCACCCTCTAAAAACAGCAAAGCTGTAGTGTTATTCTCAAGAAGTAGCCATTTCAGGTACCAGAAAGGAAGCTGTGGATGTCTCCTAGAATTAATGTATTGACCCCCCTCACAACCCGAATAAACTGAAAAGCAGACGTGGTATGAGGTGAATTCCAACCAGATGCAATGAGCCTGTGGAACTCTTTCTTTGTATTTTGTCATATCCCACTGGGAAGCAGGAAAGACACAGGACTAGGGTCAGATTGTAGTTTCTAATCCTTCATGATTTTAGTCAAATGACCGTGTGGAACTCACTTTCCTATTCTGTAAATTGGGCATAATTGTGCACTGTGTAGGGATGTGAGGGAGAATGGATGGCTGTGTTTGTGACGCACCCTGGTAAGTTTTCTGTAAGTGAAAGACAGTTACAGCTTTCTTTGTCTGTGCTGCAAACTGTTATTTCAGTACATCTTTCTAAAACTCAAGTGCTGAAATCAATCTTATGGAGATGTTCCCAGTTTGGTCTCAGACCTCTACATGTGCAGGTTGGGAGCCGCTATCAGGAGCCACTTGTCAAAAGAAACTAACTTTATTTTTAGAACCACACACGCCAAACAAAACAGCCTCTCAGGAAAAATCCTCAGAGCCTCAACTGCCACCACCGGCTTTCCACAAGCCTCT